>NC_041380.1:597928853-597933451 GCF_002162155.2 Triticum dicoccoides | reverse complement strand
GAGAGAGAGAGAGAGAGAGTAAACTCTTCATGATGCCAAATTTGAAGTTTTAATCATCATTATTTACTTTTTATGAAAAAACTTGATACTATTAGAGGTAAGGTTTCTCTCTATTGGGTGATCTTGAAAAAAAATTGTCAATAAAGGAATTTGAACATGCAAAGTGATGTTGGAAATTGAATGTTTGAAATTTATATGCGTAATTGACACAGAAGGACTTCAATGTCATGTATATTTAAAATTTTCTTCATGTTTGTGCTTTGTTGATTTCCTTTTGATTAGCATGCCAATGGCATCTCTAGACCATAATTATAAATCTCATTTTAGTAACAGTCTTTTTGGTTATGGATGATATACATGCCCGAGCACTGGTACATCAACAAATTTCAAGTAGTAATCCAAACAATCTGGTTTTTGCTTGTCAACTTCCTTTAGCTATAGAATCAACTTTTACTCTAGTCTTGGAGGTATGAATATCAACAAATTGGAAGCAATAGTTAAGAAAGTTGGGATTTTTTTCACCAACTTAATTCATTTGTTAAAATAATATGAAATGGTAAATAATATTCAAAGTTGTTTTCGTGATTATCTTATACTAGTCATTATCACTCATAAATTCTGAAAATCTTAAATATGTAGATGCAGTCAGTCTCTAACTTTCCGTATAAACTTGTTGAGTGGTTTGCTTCTAAAAGAAGCATGAATCATATTTTACTTTTTTTTCGGGGTAAAAAAGGAATTTCATTACTCAAGGAGGCCGTTCAGCCATACAAAGATTTACAATGTCGTGCAAGCCAGATCCCAACCACACGGCGGTGCGAGGGGTACTACGACCATAAGCGGCAAGAGCATGACTAACAGTGTTTTGAGTGCGACTAATATGGCTAATAGAAATCTTCCGAGGGTCATCTGCAATTAACCCAAGAATCTCTTGCACCAGTACACGATGGTTCGAGCGATCCACGGACGGCGAGTTAAGCATCGACACTGCCTCCAAACTATCCATCTCAATGACAATCGGCAACTCAGTACGGTGGAGGGCGAGAGCCAGCCCTTCACTGCACGCAGCTAGTTCCGCCTTTAAACCATTAGCACATGTACGTAATTGCCTACAAGCAGCATAAATAATCTCTCCGGCAGCGCCATGCAGCACCATACCTCCGCCAGCAGCTCCTGTAGCCGGGATGTAGCTCCCGTCCGTGTTCATCTTGGCCAAGCCAACTGCTGGTGGCATCCATCGCTTCTCCTCACCACTATGTTTAATTTGTGTAGCAGCCGACCATCCCAAATGCACCACCGTTTTGCCTTTAATAATATCAGCTCTAGGATGTTGCCGGATACATAGCAAGGAATTAATATACCCATGGAGAAATCTGCAGGAGGCCTCTGTAGGGGGCGGATTCTTCTGATGAGTTATCTCGTTACGGACGTGCCAAATACGCCACATGGTCATCAACACCACCAGCCGTGGCGTATCCGCGAGTGGCTCGAGCAGCGAGAACAACCATTCAGGGCCATTGTTGCGGACAAAATCCACATCAGGGATAGGCCAATCCTTCGCCATTGCACGCCACAGGTTCTTCGCAAGGGGGCATCTACACATAGCATGGAAGGTATCCTCTCGTTCCACACCACAAATGGGACAAACATCAGTAAGCTCAAGATGTCGAGAGAATTTATTAGCCCATGTTGCGAGTGAGTTGGTAACAATCCTCTTGTATTAGGCAAAGTTTGAATATGGTAAACTAATCAACCAATAATATAAAACATTGTGCTAAGAAATTATCCATAGTAACTTTATGTATCTTCTTACCTTTTTTATGATCTCTCAGGTAAGAAGGTAAACCATGTGTTAAAGCAAGGCTTCTGCCAGTACAAAGGACGATCTGCACCTGCAAAGAGACCATCGATGACCTTGAGAGGGTTGCTGGTGGTGATAGCGCACCACTGCTCACCGGAAATCCCACTACCTTCAGGTACCCATTGCCTTCTAATGCACTGTATTTTTCTTCTCTGGAACTAGTTGTACACAACCTGTAGTTTTTGGTTCTTTTATTTATGCAGTTCTGCTAAAAAAGCCTAAGCTCCTGCGTTTTATCTCTAAATGACCTTGCTGATCAGATGTACTGTAGAAGTAGATGTTCATAACCTATAATTTTTTGTTCTTCATCTATTATGCACCTCTTGTACTACTCAGGGTATTTATATACTTGTTCTGGGCATTATTGTGATGCATCATCACTGAAGTGTTGCTTGATTTGAGATCAATGTCTTGCACTGCATCCTGGATCTCTAGAATAACATTATGTTTTGATCAAATTACAGTGTGCAGTCTATCGGCAAAGGAAAAGCGTTGCACTTGTCGCTTGTTCATGGCAACAAGCTAGTCCTCACGACCACAAGCATGTACGAGGATATCCAGTTTGGTTCTGTGTATGGCGTGCTGACAGGATCGGATCAGACGATATATGAAGCTGTGTTAATTGTGTTTGCAGGTAGAGTACATTCTTTCACTTAGCTAATATAATTACTCTGAGCTTGTAACTATATTGCCAATGTACTAGTGAGTCTGAGTCCTCACTAGGACTAGGATCAGCTAAAAATGTATACCTCGGATTTCAGTTTACTCTAATCTCTCACATGCATGTTACTGGCACAACATTAGTTTATCTGGAATGTAGCAGCACAAAATAGCTGGCCAGCTGGATGGCATACATAGCTACATTCTGAAAAAAGCGATAAAAACTGGCGTGAACAGCAAAGATCTTTGCTATATATAGCAAGGAAGAAAGGGATATGAATATAGGAGAGGAGAAAAAACAGAGAGCTTGATAATTAACTTTTGCAGCGGAAGCAACAGTGAAGTGAATGAAGCAAGTGTGATGCAGAGTTGAGAACCTCGTGAGAAATGCTGCCAACTAGCATGACCGTGAGCCAGTGAGATAACAACAACCTGAAAAAAATCATGCAGATTTGCTTTCTCACGTGAAACTACCATGCCGCGGTGGATATCATCAGTCTTAGATGTAGATTTTTTGAGAACCAACCTGTGCTTGGATAGTTAAATGGACAGTGGTATCTCCAGCCCTATCATATTGAAGTTGGCTAGGTAAGTACACATATGCTCAACCATATCATTTTGAAGTTGAATGTGAGTTGCTCAATCATGCATTTAGTAATTAAGTTGGGTGAATTCTGCAAAGTTATTGGTCAATGCTCAGGCTCAACATTTTCACGCTCGTAATCAAACGCTTGGTCGTAGATATTGTCATCACGCTTATCTTCTACGATCATGTTGTACATAATCACACAAGCCGTCATGACATTCCACATCTTGCGTTGGCTCCATGTTCTGGCAGGATAACGAACAATAGCCCATCGAGATTGGAGCACACCGAAAGCACGTTCCACATCCTTCCTAGCACCCTCTTGTGCTTGGGCAAACCTAGCTGGCTTCTCTCCTACCAGCCTGGAGTCTTCACAAGAGTTGACCACTAAGGATATATAGATACACTACCAGAAATTATCTAGTTGCCGACGGCCTCATCTATGCCGACGGCGCCCGTCGGCATAAATGGACATATGCCGACGGCCAAGGGCAGGCCGTAGGCGTAGAATAGCCGTCGGCATATGTGTATCTATGCCGACGGGGGCCGTCGGCATATTACGGCCGTCGGGACAGCTCGCGGTACGCCTACGGGGACCGTCGGCATAGAAGAGGCTGTCGGCATAGAAAGGGCCCACCTACCGATTAGCGGCGACCGTTTGACGGCGTCAAAACTACGCCGACGGGGGATAACGGCGGCCGTCGGCATAACTATGCCGACGGCTAGGCCGTCGGCATAGAATTGCTAACATCACCGATCCGCGCCGTCAACACGTCATCGATCCGAGGGAGTGAGGGCCTGTGGTGTGGCAGAGATATGCCGACGCCGTCGGCATAGTCCTAGCCCATGCTATCTGCCACGTCATCAATCCACGTGCAATGCCATGTCATCGATCCAAGGGATCGTAGCTCCGTGTGCGCAGCTATGCCGACGGCCTTGCCATCGGCATACCTTTATTTTTTTATTTTTAGTTTATATATTTATTATTTTGTATTTTTTCACAGCATAAATGTGCCTTATCTAAACAAAAAACATGCCCCGATGGTATATCGATTGCCCCCCTCACAGACGTCACTGCCACCGTGTCACGGAGGGGGGAAACGATCGACATGGAGGGAATCTGGTTAGAGGGGGGATTCGGGGTGGCCTTCGGGGTGTAGCTATGCTACCGAAACGTCGCATGGGTCCCGATGCATGTTTGAAAGTGTTCTGGCATGCGTAGACGCCCGTCTTGGGGCTCCATGGTGTGGCCCCCTCCACGGAAGGCAGAGCCGTCGTCACTTCGAGGGGGAAGGTGCGGGTGCGGTGGAACCGGAGGGAATCTAGTGTTGGGTTGGGTCCAAACCGTGTTCGGGGATGTTGCTATGGGCTGACCTATCGCAACCAGGCGGAAGAGTCCACCGGTCAAAGCCCGCCCGGCGAAAGTCAAAGGGCTAGATCTACTCGTCAACTAGGATTCGTGGTGGCCTTCGGGGTGTAGCTATGCCACCG
>NC_041380.1:597925785-597926705 GCF_002162155.2 Triticum dicoccoides | reverse complement strand
CTTGGAGGAGGGATGGTGCGGGTGCGGTAGAACCGTAGGGAATCTAGTTTTGGGTTGGGTCCAAACCGTGTTCGGGGATGTTGCTATGGGCTGACCAATCGCAACCAGGTGGAAGAATCCACCAGTCAAAGCCCATCCGGCGAAAGTCAAAGGGCTAGATCTACTGGTCAACTGGGATTCGGGGTGGCCTTCGGGCTGTAGCTATGCCACCGAAACATCGCACGGGTCGCGATGCATGTGTGAAAGTGTTCTGGCATGTGTAGACGCCCGTCTTGGGGAGGGGCTATGGGTGGAACTTATAACGTATGGATTAGTGAACTATTTAAACAGGTCAAATTGCTTGTCCCTGGGCGAGGTGGGACTATTTTTTCGAAAAAAAAGTGGTTGCCATCTATGCCTTCGGCCTTGCTGTTGGCACCTGGAGGGGGGAAACGGACGCGTGGGGTCTACACGGAGGGGATCTTGCTGTGGGTCTGGCCCGGATGTTGCTCCAAAGTGTTCCTATGGGCTGACCTAACACAACCGGGTGGGGAGGTCCACTGGTCAAAGCCCGTCCGTGCAAAGTCAAAGGGCTAGATCCCGTGGTCAAACGCTACAGGGTTAGGCGGGACGGGGGCACTGGGGGGTAGCAATGCCACCGGAGCGTCGCACCGGGCCCTCATACATGCGGGGTGGTGTGGTGGCATGTCCGAAGAGGCGGGACGTGTCTCCGGGGCGTGGCCCCCCTCACGGACGGCGATGACACGGTAGTAGACGTTCTGCGGTAACGATGCGGTGTCAATATTACTAAATACTCGGAGCGCGATAAAATCATAAGTCTATCGATGACCCCCCTCCCCCTTCACTCACCTGATGAACTAAGCTACCCCCGCCCCCACCCCCACCCTCACCGTCGACGACCCCCTCCCCCTTCACTCACC
>NC_041380.1:597890460-597925775 GCF_002162155.2 Triticum dicoccoides | reverse complement strand
CCTGTCCCCGGCCGCCCCTGCGTCGGCCCTCCACCGCCGCCCCTGCTCGCCCGCTGCCCCGGCCGCCCCTGCCTCGGCCCTCCACCGCCGCCCCCTGCTCGCCCGCTGCCCCGGCCGCCCTGCCTCGCCGTCCCGGCTGGCCCAGTGAGCTTTTTTTTTCATTTTTTTGCATTTTTACTGCTTGTTATGTGATAGATGCATGTTGTATGGATGAATGGATGGATTGATGTATATTGGTTAGTTATGTTATCATGATGATCTTGCTAAAAAATGTTGTCAAATGTTGTCAAATGTATGTGATAGATGCATGTTGTCAAATGTTGTCAAATTTGAAGAACAAAATTGGTATATTTGAGATGTTGTCAAATAGCTATAGTTTCATTTTGTGATGTTGACAAAATTGGTATCTGATGAGTAGTTATTTTATCATGATGATCTTGCTAAAATAAATTGAAGAACAAAATTTGACACTTGATGAAAATTAGGATTTGAAGTATCATGATGATCTAAAACCTTGACTGGATGTCATTAGCAATATGATTTTTTTTCATAGTTTGAAGTGTCAATGCTTTATGTGATGTGGTGCCGTCAAATTTTTTGACTCGGTAAAATTTACAGGCTTTGTGGTATTTCATCTCCCTGGAGCCTTCGTCGTCTGGGTTTGGTCCGTGATCCTGCCGCTACTCGACTACTTCCTCTACAGCGGAGGGTGAGCTACGAATCCACCTTCACCTCCTAGCCTCTTTTAACTAGATTAAATTTTCACATCAAGTCGCGTAACCTAGGTCTCCCGTTCGAAAGGGTTGCATTGATAAATATGCATTCAATTGCAAATTTATCACCGCAGCTCTTTCGGATTGTCCAGCGCTTTCCACGGACAGCCCGAGGATGTGTAGATTGGGTACGTTGTTCATGCTCTACCCCGTTCCAGACAAGATTTCGACGGCGCCTCCCTGTTGTTCTTCGGATGCACATTCTCTCGGCATTTTGCTGAGACGTGTATTTGGAGAACAGCGGGGAGGTGCTGCCGAAATTTTGTCTCGGAACGGGGTAGAATGGAGAACGTACTCAATCTACACATCCTCGGGTGGGATTAGGACCCATCTTTACCTATTAGAGATGTAGGTGGATTCAATGCGGTAGAAACTGAAAATTTGATGTGATTAATTTAAGTGAATCCTTAATTATGTTGTGTGGCTTGCAAAAAAGCAGAGGATGGCAGATAATCAGTGGATGTACAGTGGTTTTATCCGTCGGAATCGAGTAACATCAGAGTGGATCGCGAAAACCGATGTGTATTTGAAGGAGATATTCCGTCGTCCAATGAGAATTATCCCACCATGCCCCTGTGCGAGATGTGCCAGACGTCACCGTAGAAATCAGACGGACATGAGTGAGCACCTTCGCACACACGGATATATGCCAAACTTTGACATGCCGCCGATAAACATAGCCGAGCAGGACCGTGGTAGAGAGGAGGTGATGCGACAACGCATCGATGGATATGAGGATGACGGGGTCAGGGACATGCTAGATTATGTCATTGTTGCAGAAACGGCAAATGCGACACCTTCAGAGAATGAACCGGAGGAGCCGGAGGCAACCGCAAAGGCCTTCTTGGAGGTCTTGGCCTCGTCGAAGAAACCTCTTTATGCGGGTGCGAAAATATCTCAGCTGGATGCCATCTCGCAACTGATTGCAGTCAAGGCTGAGTATGGCTATAGCCAGAAATGCTTCGAAGCATTCCTGGGAGTATGGGCTAACAGCCTCCCTGAGGGTCATGAACTGCCGAAAAGCATGTACGATACAAAGAAAATCATGAAGGCACTCTCTATGGATTATGAGAAAATAGATGTTTGCCCGAAGAATTGCCTTTTGTTTAGGCACGAGTATGCGGATGACAAGTACTGTAGGAAGTGCGGTTCGTCTCGGTACATTGAGGTGGTCGGTGAGGATGGTGAGAAAAAGCAGCTAACCATCCCCGTTAAGGTTCTTCGGTATCTTGATTTTATAAAAAGACTGCAGCGCCTTTTCATCACGAAGGAGTCTGCCAAAATGATGAAGTGGCACAAGGAAGGTATAAGGTACAATCCAAAAAAAATCATACATCCATCGGGAGGGGAAGCATGGAAGTCATTCGATGAAGAATACCCCGAGGAAGCAGCTGAGGCTGGGAATGTCAGAATAGCCATATCAAGTGATGGGTTGAATCCATATGGTATGTCGTCCAATCCATACAGCTGCTGGCCTGTGTTTGTAATTCCGCTCAATCTTCCTCCCGGTGCCCTAATGCAACGGAAGACCATGTTCTTGTCGCTCATCATTCCGGGGCCTGACTACCCGGGGAAGCAATTGGGTGTGTTTATGCAACCGCTTGTGGATGCTTTGCACCATTCTTGGTACTTTCCGAGGTTGACATACGACCGGGATCTGCAGAGAAATTTCTTGATGAAAGTTTGGTACTTTCCGCATTTAGTAGTTTTATGAGTTCCATCATGTCATATCGTAGGCCTACATGGAGTACACACGCCAGGAGACCATGGCATGGCATCAGAGGCTTTATGAACACCAAGTGCAGAGGGATAGCCAGATGCAGCAGGCTTTTCAGGATATGGCGGCCGGCAGGTGTCCTTATTTCCCTCCAGCACAATGCCCTCCAGCACAACTAGTGCTGATGAGCTTTGAGGAGTTTGTGGCACAGAATGCTGGCCCCTCGCCGGTTAGTTCATCCCCAATCTATTCACCCAAAGCATGTCATGCCTTTCAACACAGTCATATATCCCGTGCATATGTCTTTTCAACATCCAGGGAACATGTGGATCTACCGTTGGCGGTGGTCTTCGCAGCACTCTGGAGACAAGGAGCACGACCACTCCGATCCACGGAGGCGGAGGCGGAGGCGGTCTTGGCGGTAGCGCTGCCGCTAGCAGTGACGACCTGGGCTTTGGCCGTCTTGGCAGTGACGACCTCCGCGGTGCTCGATGATCCTTGTGTGGTGATGATGCTTGAGATGACTTGTGTGTGGTGATGATCATTTAGATGACTTGTGTGCTTCTCTATATGCTTATGTTGGTTGTGATGATGTTCATTTAGAGACTTGTGTGTGATGATGCTTATGCATATATTGTTGTGATGGTGCCGGATGATATCCCGTTGTGTTTTATATGCCTATCTCATCATATATATCTGCTGATATGTGCTGCTATTTGAATTGAATTGATCTGAAAACAAACAGAAAAAAGAAAAAAAAAGAAAAAGCAAACTATGCCGACGGCTAGGCCGTTGGCATAGGGCTAGCGTGAGCTCCTAGTAGCTGACACGTGGCACATATGCCGACAGCCTAGCCGTCGGCTTAGTTTAAAAACTGTGCCGACGGCTAGGCCGTCGGCATAGGTGCCACGTGTCAGCTACTGAGAGCTCTGTATGAAGGCCCTCGGCTTAGTTTCAAACTATGCCGACGGCCCGGCCGTCGGCATAGACCTGGTCCACGAGCAGCGGCTGGTCGCCACGTGGCACCCCTATGCCGACGGTCTAGCCGTCGGCATAGGTTTTGACTAAGCCGACGGCTAGGCCGTCGGCATAGGGGTGCCACGTGGCGATCAAGCATTGGGCAGACTTGACGGCGGCCGCTGTTAGGCGTGATAGTTGCCGACGGCCGAGGCTGTCGGCATAGATGTACGGCCCCCGTCGGCATATCATATATGCCGACGGATTTTCTAAGCCGACGGCCTCCCTGGCTGTGCCGACGCATATGTTGCCGACGGCCCTATGCCGACGGGGGCCGTCGGCATAGGTCTACCCCGACGGGACTCAGGCCTGGCCGTCGGCATAGGGGGCGATTCTGGTAGTGATACCATCAACTAGGTAGTATCCCTTGTTGTAGCGGTGGCCATTGACCTCAAAGTTGACCTTTTCACGGTTGCCTTCTGCAAGGCGTGCGAACACCATAGACCGCGGAAGCACTTTTATGTGATTGTGAGAACCTGCCATGCCAAAGAAAGAGTGTCAAATCTAGAGAACTTGTGATGCCATAGCTTCAAGTATGACCATGTAGACTTTGACATGCCCTTACCCCTGTCAAGCAAACATACAATTCTTCTACTTCCGGTGCATATAATCTATGCTACCAAGCATTCACAGAAAGCCTCTGGATTCATTAATTGATCGCCAACAACTGGACTGTATCTGCAGTATTTGGTTCTCTCAAGTACTTCGGGCCAAACACTGCTAACACAGCTTTGCAGAACCTATACAATGATTTGAGGCATGTGGACTCATCCAGGCATATGCATCCACAAGATTAACGGGAATTCCATATGCAAGACTCGGATAGCTGCAGTGCAAGCATCCGAATTACCGGAAATCCCATACTTTTCTCAAACCCTCCATGCCATTTTTTAGTTTACGAAAACATTTGCACCGTTCAGTTTTGTGAACCTTATAGAAGCTTTCAAATCGATTTTATTGGTTTTCTGTTTTGGTTTTTTTTTCTTTTTCTTTTTTATTTACTTTTATTTTTCGTTTTTCTTTATTGGCTTATTATTATTATGATTTAACCCTTTAAATTTTGCACACTTTTTTTAATTTCGTGAACTTTTTTCTAATTCACGTACTTTTCTCAAATTCGTGAAGCTTTTTTGCAAATTCACGAACTTTTTCAAGTTTTGAATTTTCAAAATCCTTTGTTTTCATATTTTTGACCTTGTTTTAAAATTCATGGCCTTTTTTTCATCCACGAATATTTAATACATCCATTAAATTTTTTATATTTCAGAACATATTCAGAAATCCATCCCCGCAGGTTTTGGGAACCTTCTAAAAGGTTCCCATTGGTTTTCTGGGCTAGGTTTTGGTGGGAGGTTTCACCTGGGTTTTTCGGGTTTTTTTAGCTTCTTCTTTTTTCCTTTATGTTTATTTTTTGTTTTTTCATGGTGTGTGCCACGCGTCCATCGGCTGGTCTTTTTGAAAGATTGGTCGGGTCATGAGCCATCAGACCTGGTGTATCGAGTGGCCGAGTGGTGCCTCCATCATTGCAATGTGGTTCTTGTTTGAGAATGTTTTTGCAATAGATGTCTTATTGCAGAGTTTATTTATTTTTGCAACAAAGGTGTTGTTACAAAAAAAATTCAAGAGAGCTCTTATTGCAGAAAAACACCCGAAGAGAGAGCGCCATGGGAGCTCAGCCGAGAGCACGTGTGTGTGTGTGTGTGTGGCGAGAGAGAGAGAGGGGGGGTAAGGAGAGGGGATGAGGGAAGAGAAAGGGGCCCACGACGCAGTGCCATGGGAGCTCTGTCAAGGGAGAGAGGCGTAACGAGAGAGGAGGAGGGAAGGAGAAAGGGGACTGGAGGCGCCATCGTCCGGCAGGGTGGAGAATCATGCGTGCATCTCCCTCTTGGCTGAGTGGTGGCGGGCGCTAGATGGGAGTCGGGATGGTGAGAATGAAGGATGGTTGCTGCTGAGAAACAAGGGAGGTTGGTGGCGCTTGCTGTTGGGAGAGAAGAGTGACGAGAGAGGTTTTGTGGAGATGAAAGCCCGAGGAGATAAGGTGTAGTAACGAGGATGTGTGGCTCACTGGACATTCCTCGAGCAGTCAAAGCGGTCGACACACAGGATGTCATCAGCTAGTGACGAGAAGCTTTTTCATTTTTTTCCTTTTGTTTTCTTTTTCTTGTTTTTTATTGAAAATTTATAAATTTGCTTTTTATAGGCAAGAACTTTTCAAGTTTGTAACCTTTTTAACATTTGTGAACTTCTTTTAAATTATGGAACATTCTTTCAATTATTTTTGAACTTTTCCAAATTAATGTTTTTTGTATATATAAAATTCTTACATTTTTCAACTTTGCAAACATTTTTCAAATTCGTGCTTTTTTTAAATGTTGTAGATTTTCCTAATTCATGATATTTTTATTTTTATCACGGTTTTTCCAAAGTTATGACCTTTTTCATATTTATGAATACTTTAAAATTCATGAGTAGTTTTCAATTTTTATGAACTTCTCCAAATATTCAAAAAAAATCAAATCCATGAACTTTATTCAAATGTGCAAAAATTTTGATATTCATTAAAAAATCTCAAATCCGTAAACTTTTTTCAAATTCACGAACATTTTTTAAATTTAGAAAACCGGTTGCCATTGTTTTCTTCCTTCAATGCGCCTTGTAAGCAGAGGCCGCCGTGCGGTGGCCAGAAAGCGTGTGATTCCATAGGGTGTCATCCATAGTGAGCTCATCAAGATGGACCTCATCGAGAAGCATCCAAAGGGTGAAGAACTGTTTAATATGCTAAATGGAAACAACAGTGGGAGTAGGTTTGATCTTGAGGATCCAAGCGTTATTCTTGAGGGCCTCCCGCACCTTCCAATTCTTTCGTGTAGAGGCCTCGTATATGAGTGGAGAGATGTCCTTGGGCTTATGGCCAAGAAGTCAAGGAGAGTCCCAGAACAGCGTCCTTGTGCCGTTTCCAACGATGATGGTGGTAGAGGCATAGAAAAATTTGAGGTCTTCCTCGTCACACGGGTTCCCATGCCCAACCCACAACTTAGTGGACGCCTTCCATTCAAACAAAGGCCAACACAAATGCAAAGCACACGCAAACTAGTTTTTTAGTTTCCCTATGTACCAACTGGAAATACAAGGTTAAAAAATAAAAACTAGAAATACATCGTCACTACTAGGGAAAAGGCTGGGAGCAGCGCGGGTTTTAGGTGTATCAGTAGCGCGGGGACCGGCGGTACTAATAAGGCGCTACAGCTAACATATAGCAGTAGCGCGTGCTCACCGGCGCTACTACTATACAAGTGTACCAGCAGCGCGCTTCGTGGAAGCTCGCTACTGCTAATAGCTCTAGCGCGCGTTGCCTAGACGCGACACTGCTAGCGTGGCGCTGCTGCTAACTTTTCTCCACTCGCTACAGTTAATTTTAGTAGTTTTTGTTTTTTCTGCATATTTGTTTTGTATTTGAACAGGCTTTATACAAGAATCTTTAGCAGATACAAATGTCATCATGATACACATATCAATGGCTGCGAGACCACAAATGTAATCATAGCATATACATACAAATAGTCTCATCATAATCACCGTCCAATATAAAGTGGTATCTCGTCATCATCTCGAAAATAGCGATACATGCAAGTCTCGAATACTTGCAACTACAACGTCATCCATCTAAACAATGGTATATGCGAGAAGAGCTATTACTATGAGTGAGAGCGGAACTATGCAGTACATGAGGCGGCGGTTACGAGTCCTCACTCACGCTAGCGTGAACCTCAAGTAACTAGCTTCTCCTTCTTGTCTGCTTTTGAAGCATTTATGGCTGGCGCCCGAGACCCCATTCACTTGCGCCTGACACTCAGGCCACTCGTTGTACACCCCCGGAACCTTCCCTTTGTACACGACATAGCACCGCCATTTTGCCATCAAGAAACTAGGTTCCTGTTAGAGATGTTCATCAACACGATGTACAATCATATGCAACAAAATATATTAGAGCAACACGAAAAAGAAAGGGTTAATTAGCAACTAGATGCAACATACAGTACGCAAACTAATTAACTAGAGGTACGCAGGTCATCGTACCCAAACAAACAAAGTAGCGTTACGCAAGTTCGACAGGGACCGTGGACATGACAAAGTTTCATCGCTACAGAAAGTATACAAGTTCAACCGACACATATCATCATCATCGGCATCGTAAATCACTAGAAGTTCCATCCTTCCATATCATCCAGGATGGACCCTAGCTTCTTGTACGGCGTGAGGTCTTTACGTTGCATGCCTATGTGAGTTCGGACGTCAGCTCGCGATATAGGGCCGTGGTGGAACATCCCCTTCTCATCGACGACTTCTTTCATGATGATCGTCGCAATATCCCTTTGGATGTGAAAGAAGTCATCTCTAAGTTTATAATCCGCTTATCCATGAGAGTCTAGCCACTTGTGGATATGTTCATCATTTTTGCTTGTCATGCAAAGCTTTTGGTGATCCGTGTTGAACTCAATCATGAGATGGAGGATGTAGAATCCATCCTTCTTGCTTGGTTTTGGGACATGGATGCAGCAGAAGTTAGTTTTATGCGTGAAACCCATCTTCTTGTTCCTTTGTTTCCTGATCTGCATGTGGCCACCTCTAATGATGAAGCCTTTGAGAGCATCATCCAGAATATTCATTATGTGGGTGTAGTCCTTCTTCTCGTAGTCTCTGGAAGGGTCGAAATACACGGCGTGGGAGACTCGCGGGTAAAGAACGATAACGACGGCGCGCCCGTTGCTACGGGGAAAAGATACCTCAAATTATTCTTCATATGAGCGAGAAGGAATAATTGAAGTGTACGAAAGGGTTGTCCGGAACTGACTTACTTTGGATGATAAGGCAGGAGGACAATTTCCTGGTCCTTATTCTATACCATGGGGGTAGTCCCTAGCAGTTTCACGCTCAAAGTCGCCGAGACTCAAGAAAGACTCGTGCATGTAGTACGGATCTGCCACACAAATTTGCGAGACTTCTTCTCTCTTCATGACGGAGCTCATATGTAGCACAAAAAGGCGGACGATTGTAAAATCGAGCCGCCTTGTCAGAAACATCTCAAAGATATGGTCAAACCGCAGGAAGAACACCTCCGTGGGCCGTGTGTCGACGTAGCACTTCCCCTCAGGCACACAAGCCGCATATGTCGGATATCCTGGATCCTTCAAGGCTAGTAGGCTTTTCTCAGTCGACAGCACATGGTCGTGCAGTCTCCTGAGATCCCCTGATAGTGCCTCCAGCGGTTTCGACGGTAGCATCGGCTCGCCTGTGAGATGGAACATGGCCGCACCTTTCACGGGTACACGCTCTTCAGAATCCATCATCTGGCTGCTATGTGCTCTGGCTTGTTTGGAGGCAGCTATCTTCTCCGATCTCTTCCTCTCCTTTTTCTTGGGCACACCTTCCAGACCCTTCCTTAACCCCTGCCCTAGTGTTCCCAGGCTAAGCACTGCACGACCCTCGGCTAGTTGAGCCTGTGTTGAGGCGGCATTTTCAGGCGTGTCCTGTGAGGATTTCATGAAGAGAGACTTTTTGCAATCCCTGCTACGACCTTCCTGCCCGGCAGATCATCCATATCCTCATTATCATGCTGATAGCCCGATTCGTCATATGGTTGACCTCGGTGTCATCATCCATTATATGTTCTATCGGACCGATTACATCAGCCAGTACTATTGCACCCACTTCATCACGTCGTCCGCCACTCTCACCCGACACTACAGGAGCTGGTAATTGCGTAGGCGGGGTGGTGGTCGCCGCTCTCGCGGAAAATTTCGGCCTGACCTTTGCTAAAAATGGACATATCGAGCGCCTGAAATTCATCGGAACGGAAATGAATCAACATTCCGGCGTAACATAGGCCACTCGGATCATTTACCCTGCACATAATCATCATGTCCAAATGACATGTCCAAATTTCCAAATATGACATGTCCAAAACATCACATGTCCACATATACAACCTAATTAACCATCTGCCCTAACTAAAACCTAACTAAATTAACCAAAAAACCTAGCTACCAGAGAGAGGAGGAGAGGTGGGGGGCTTACAGAGGGTGCAGGCCCGACGACGGCGGAGGTTGGGAGGGGTCGAGCGCCCGGGCTGGAGCCGGGGTCGGGGTCGGGGCCGTGCGCGAGCGCCAGGGTCGGGGCCAGGGCCGTGGGTGAGCTCCGGGGTCGGGGTCAAGGGCCGGAGCCGGCGCCAGGGTCGGTCGGCGTCGGGGGCAAGCGCAGAGGCGCGGCGAGGGCTCCGACGGCGCGATGGGGGAAGAGAGAGTGTGGGGATTTGGGGGAAAAGAGGCGGGATGAAGAGAGGATTGGGGATTTTCGGGGTTAAGTGGGCATAGTAGTAGCGTGTTTAGGCAAAACGCGCTATAGCTACTCGAGGTAGCTATAGCGGTTTCGTGTAGAAACCGCTACTGCTACCTTGACTAGCTGTAGCTCTTTTCTGAAAAATGCGTTGCTGCTATAACCAGTACCTATATAACAGTTTTCCCGTTTGTTTCCTTCTATTTTCTTTTCCTTTATTTTCTCTCACTTTTTTTCCGAGAGCAGTTAACTAAGGGAATTGAAGGCGATATATATTGCATCATTTGACGGTTAAATATGTATACAAAATAGGAACATATATATTACATCATTGGACCCATGCATAATAATTGCTAAGTGTGTATACAAAATAGGAACATATATATTACATCATTTGACTGATAACATATGGTTCCTCAGTGTTGACGTTTTCATTTTTGAGTAGGCTTCTTTCCCTTCTTGTTTGTTGAACAATAATTGAGTCCCTCATTGTGACTTTGCCTTTTCCATCGAGTATGATTTTTCATAGGTAATGTAGTATTGATTCTTCTTTTGACGTATACTTCATCATCATCATCATCTTCCCTCATTGGGTTGCCGTACTGATAGTAGTCTTCCTCGTTGGCGACTCCATCCATTCCAATGATGTTCCTTTTGCCTCTCCTCACGACAACACGGCTGGGATTGCGCGGGTCGGTTATGAAGAAGCATTGTGTCACGCGCCTAGCATGTACCCATCGCTCATTTTTTTGCGAAGTGTTCACGGTAGCACTCTTGGCGTCGGGTATAGTCATGGTAGTGAAATTCCGGTTTTCTCTTTTGACATTCTTAGCCTATCTGACACGGAACATCGTCGTGCTGTGCAGTCCAGAGTAGTCAAGCTCCCAGATCTCCTCGACCCTTCCGTAAAATCTTTCAGTTGCACCGTTGTCGCTGCCGGTCATGCATTCGATCGTCACCCCTGATTTTTGATCATCACTGTGCATATCTTTGGCCTCCGTGTAGAACGTGTATCCGTTGATATGGTATGCCTGATAGATTAGGAGGTTGGGCGAGGGGCCATGTGCTAAGGCGTATATGAGCAATCTGTCCTTAGAGCCCTCCTCCAGGGGATTAGCAATAATATGCTCTTTGAACCAATGCAGGAAAGTGGAGTTGTGCTCTCTAGTAACTTCGGCGTTCGTCCTGCATACCCCCGGTCACGATACTTCTTTGTGATAATTTCTTTATGCAGTGCCACGAAAGGATCTACCTCGTCTAGGTGTTGTAGCACTACCAAGTTTGCTATGTCAAATTCGTTGCGTCGATCTGAGTATGCCACGTGCAGTTCCCTGCAACCGTTGGAGTGACCTTCTCCTTCGAGCCTCGCATCGTGCTTGTTAACGGGTAAACCAACACTAACATCAGGCAGCTGGTCTGCGCCATATAGAAAATTCTCACAGAAAGAGATGAACTCTTGTGTCAGATAGACCTGGACGATGCTTCCATCCGGACGGGACATGTTATGAACGAATCCTTTGATGATCCCATTCATCCTCTCAAATGGCATCATGTTGTACAGAAATGACGGCCCCAAGTCTATTATGTCATCCACAATATGGACACACAGATGCACCATCACGTTAAAGAATGCGGGCGGGAAGTACATCTCAAGCTCATTCAGTATCACAACGATCTCTTCCTGTAGCCTTCGGAGCTACTTCAGACTGATCGACTTTCGAGAGATGACGTCGAAAAAGTTGCAGAGACCAATAAGCGTGTCACGGACGTGCTTGTCCATTATCCCTCTAACGGCAACAGGTAGTATCTGCGTCATCATCACATGACAGTCATGGGACTTCATCCTGCTGAACCTTTTCCTGTCCGTGTCTAGATATCTGCTTATCTTGCCACAGTAACAGGAACTAACTTTGACTCCGGTAAGGCACTTAAAGAATTGATCGATCTCAGCCTGACTTAAGGTGAAGCAAGAAGGGGGGGCAATAATCCTCTTTCTTTATTTTCTTGCCCTTCTTCTCCCGCGCCTCTGTCTCCGTCTTTGTCTCGTCTGACTGTTTACATGGCGGCCTGTGCAGATCTTCCCTGATTTTCAAATCTTGCAAGTCTTTTTTGCCTTTGGCCCATCCTTGGTCTTATCCGGCATGTTCATCAGTGTCGCGAGCAAACTCTCAATGAGGTGTATCGAGTTTGTGCCAGTACTCCAAGTCCCAGAACACAGACCTTGTTTTCCATACCTTCAGCAGCGGCTCCGGCGCCTTTTTCATCGTCTTTCCCGGCGTGGGGCACTCCTTCCAGTTTTTCAACAGCTCATCAATTTCGGCACCTCTCCGCTTACGTGGAGGTCCTTGATGCTCAACGTGACCATTGAATAGATCTCCACGGTTTCTCCACGGGCCGTCCTGTTCGAGCCATCTTTGATGCCCCATGTACATGATTTTCCCAAACCTTCCATCTTTCCTTGACGTTAGCTGTTGAGACGTCGTATCATCCGTGCATCGCGTGCATCCGCAATATCCATGGCACACCTGGCCTGCGACATATCCATAAGCGAGATAGTCGTGCACCGTCGTGATCAGCGCAGCTCTCACGTAGAAATACTCGCCTTTGCTGGGGTCCCATGTCTTGGCCGGTGTTTTCCATAAAGTGTCTAACTCCTCTTGAAGTAGCCCCAAATACAAATTAATATTATTTCCTGGTTGTTTCGGCCCTTGAATAAGCATGCTCATGTGAATGTAGTTCGACTTCATGCACAACCAGGGGGGAGGTTGTACATCCATAGAAACACAGGCCATGTGCTATGGTTGGTGCTCTGGTTGCCAAACGGATTCATGCCATCGGTACACGCGCCAAGCACGATGTTCCTTGCACCACATTCAAAATACCGATAGAAGCTGTTCAACGCTCTCCACTGGCTTCCATCCTTGACGTATCTCAGCTTCGGATCATCTCCATCGTCGGGCTTCTTCCTCTCTGTGTGCCAGCGCATTAGCTTTGCTTCCTTGGGATCTACGAAATACCGCTGGAGACGGGGAGTGATCGGTAAGTACCATACAACTTTCTGGGAACATTTCTTCCCGGCCTTCTTGTATCGAGAAGCATTGCACACCGGACAGCTTGTTTTTTCCGCGTGCTCCTTCCGATAAATTATGCAATCGTTGATGCATGCATGGTATCTAACATGCGGCAGATCAAGAGGGCACACGATCTTCTTGGCCTCATCAACACTAGTAGGACACAGATTCCCTGCGGGAAGAACATCCTTTAGGTACTTGAGATGCTCATCGAGGCTAGTGTCGGTCCATTTGTTTTTAGCCTTCGTCTTCAAGAGTTGGAGCATGAAACTCAAGCGGGTCACCTCAGGATTGCAACCATCATACAATGGAGTGTTCGAGTCTACCACCAGTTGCTTCAGCTTAGCCTCCTCTCTAGAAGCAGCTCTCTCAGTACTCGTCTCCTTGCGAAGCAGTGCTTGAACATGAGGGTCTCGCACAATTGAACTTAGTACCAACGAACTCTGCTGCGTGGAGTCCACGTTCTCTCCGCCGACATGTCCAGCCCCTTCTCCTCCGCCATGTCTGGCCCCTTCTCTGCCGCCATGTCCGGCCTCTTCCCCGCCGCCATTATTGATCATCTCTTCGTCTTGCCCAGTGTCGTCATTGGATGCCCCGTCGGCGTCCCCAACATCATCATCCTCATCTTCAATTATCCACCAAGTATAGCCATCCATGAAACCAGTCATGAACAGGTGCGTGATACGTCTCCGTCGTATCTACTTTTCCAAACACTTTTGCCCTTGTTTTGGACTCTAACTTGTATGATTTGAATGGAACTAACCGAGACTGACGCTGTTTTCAGCAGAATTGCCATGATGTTGTTTTATGTGCAGAAAAAAATATTCTCGGAATGACCTGAAACTCCACGGAACATCTTAGAAAAACTAAAAAAAATCCTCGCCAAAGATGAAGACCAGGGGTCCCACACCCTGTCCACAAGGGTGGGGGGGTGCCCCCCTACCTCATGGGCCCCCTGGAAACCCTCCGACGCCAATTCCAACCCTATATATCTGCTATTGGAGAGAGAAAAATCAGAGAGAAGAAATCATCGCGTTTTACGATATGGAGCCGCTGCCAAGCCCTAAAACCTCTCGGGAGGGCTGATCTGGAGTCCGTTCGGGGCTCCGAAGAGGGGGATTCGTCGCCGTCGTCATCATCAACCATCCTCCATCACCAATTTCATGATGCTCACCGCCGTGCGTGAGTAATTCCATCGTAGGCTTGCTGGACGGTGATGGGTTGGATGAGATTTATCATTTAATCGAGTTAGTTTTGTTAGGGTTTGATCCCTAGTATCCATTATGTTCTGAGATTGATGTTGCTATGACTTTGCTATGCTTACTGCTTGTCACTAGGGCCCGAGTGCCATGATTTCAGATCTGAACCTATTATGTTTTCATGAATATATGTGAGTTCTTGATCCTATCTTGCAAGTCTATAGTCACCTGCTATGTGTTATGATCCGGCAACCCCAAAGTGACAATAATCGGGACCACTCCCGGTGATGACCGTAGTTTCAGGAGTTCATGTATTCACTATGTGCTAATGCTTTCTTCTGGTTCTCTATTAAAAGGAGGCCTTAATATCCCTTAGTTTCCATTAGGACCCCGCTGCCACGGGAGGGTAGGACAAAAGATGTCATGCAAGTTCTTTTCCATAAGCACGTATGACTATA
Organism: Triticum dicoccoides; assembly: GCF_002162155.2. NCBI lineage: Eukaryota > Viridiplantae > Streptophyta > Magnoliopsida > Poales > Poaceae > Triticum > Triticum dicoccoides. The sequence goes on along the minus strand of NC_041380.1, from coordinate 597,911,207 downwards.
TACGGAATACATGCCTACATTACATTGATGAATTGGAGCTAGTTCTGTGTCACCCTATGTTATGACTGTTACATGATGAACCGCATCCAGCATAATTATCGATCACTGATCCGGTGCCTACGAGTTTTCCATATACTGGTTCTCGCTTATTTACTTTCCCGTTGCTACTGTTACAATCACTACAAAATACCAAAAATATTTACTATTGCTTGCACTACTCTTTTGTTACCGTTACCACCACTATCATATTACTGTGCTGCTAAACACTTTGCTACAGATACTAAGTTTCCAGGTGTGGTTGAATTGACAACTCAGCTGCTAATACTTGAGAATATTCTTTGGCTCCCCTTGTGTCGAATCAACAAATTTGGGTTGAATACTCTACCCTCGAAAACTGTTGCGATCCCCTATACTTGTGGGTTATCAAGACCTTTTTCTGGCGCCGTTGCCGGGGAGCATAGCTCTATTCTTTGAGTCACTTGGGATTTATATCTGCTGAACACTATGAAGAACTTGAAAGACGCTAAGACAACAATTTATCCCTCAACTACGAGGGGAGGTAAGGAACTGCCATCTAGCTCTGCACTTGATTCACCTTCTGTTATGAGTAAGCTTGCGACACCTAAACCTGCTTCTGCTATTCGTTCCGATATGTCGCATCATGTTATTGATGATGCCACTTCTGCTATGCATGATACTTATGATGAAACTGCTTCTATGTCTGATACTACTGTGCCCCTTAGTGAATTTCTTGATGAACAAATTGCTAGGGCTAGAGAGAAAGAAATTATTGAATCTGAATACGATGATGAAAATATGCATGTTATTCCTGAGGGTTATGTTTTTGATATGGAATCTTCTGCCGCTATTTTAGCTTGCAAAGATAGATATGAGCTCAAGAGGTTATTAATTAAATGGAACAAATAATCACTTAGAGATAAAATGAAACCTGACCCTGCGTTTGCTACTTCACCTATCTGTGTTCCTGATAAGGATTATGAATTCTCTGTTGATCCTGATATAATCACTTTGGTTGAATCTGATCCTTTTTATGGCTATGAATCTGAAACTGTTGTGGCACATCTTACTAAATTAAATGATATAGCCGCCCTGTTCACAAATGATGAGAGATCGCGCTACTTTTATATACTTAAAGTATTTCCGTTCTCATTAAAGGGTGATGCTAAGATATGGCTTAATTCTCTTGATCCTGGTTGTGTGCGCAGTCCCCAGGATATGATTTATTACTTCTCTGCTAAATATTTCCCTGCTCATAAGAAACAAGCTGCTTTGAGGGAAATATACAACTTTGTGCAAATTAAAGAAGAGAGTCTCCCACAAGCTTGGGGGAGGCTTCTCAAGCTACTTAATGCTTTGCCTGATCATCCTCTTAAGAAACCTAAAATACTTGATATCTTTTATAATGGACTAACCGATGCTTCCAGAGATTACCTCGATAGTTGTGTTGGTTCTCTTTTCAGGGAAAGAACACCGGATGAAGCTGAAATTCTATTGAATAATATGTTGACAAATGAAAATAATTGGGCACCCCTGGCGCGCCCCCTGCCTCGTGGGCCCACGGTGGCCCTCCTCCACTTATCCCAGCACCCATCTTCTTCCTCTGCCTCACACAAACCCGAAAACCCAACTCAAGCACGAGTTCCAGCCACTTTTGATGTGATTTTCGATCTCCTTGCTCAAAGCACCTCTCGCAAAACTGCTTGGGGAGATTGTTCCTTGAAAAAAACAATATGCTTAGGAAGATGTTCCAAGGTGGTTCTTCTAAGAAGCAAGGACCCAGAATTGCTATGCGTGATGCTGACGAGGAACCACCAAGAGACGCTCTAGTACGGCCTTGCGAATGGCCGTCGGAAAATTTTATGGACCGTGCGGGCATTAAAGAAGAATTTAAAGCATATCTGCGCAATGCCGGTCTTGAGGATTTTGAGGCTAACAAATGCCCCCAGTATCATGATCTCACAAGTACATTTGGTAGGAGGTTTGAGTATTCATCTTCGTGTAATTCTCCTTTAGTCATGTTTGATCTTTATGACAAATCTTATACCATGGACTTAGAGGATTTCACTTTTGCTTGCAAACTTCCATCATGGGGCAGTATTAGGGATCCCCCTAAATCTGAATTTAGAAGCTTTCTTGCTAGTATAACTGTGGGGGAATCTAGAGATACAACGCGGGCTACTATAGGGAGCATTCACTTTCCTGCTATACATTATTTTGTTCTCTTCATAGGTAGATGTATAAATGCTAAGGATGAAGCATGTCACATGTGTGTCCCTGACCTTAGCATTCTCAGGAGTGCTGTGTTAGGAGACCAATCTTATCATATGGGATCCATTGTAGCTCGTAGGTTGCATCATAATAGACATAACGAAGATTTCTTTGGAGGAATTTATGCAACCCGCCTAGCTAATTTTCTTGAGATAGACATTTGTGAAGGTGATACGGAGTTGCCTCCTGCATATTTAGATTATAACTCTATGGCTTCGCATCATTTTGTTGAGAGGCCAGAATCACCTCTCTTATATAGACTAATCTTTGATAAACGACGTGTTTTCCGTATTACTCTCCCTGCTCCTGCCTTCTTTGATTCACAGACAAAAAGAAGATATGTTATTACCAGAGAAGAGGCAGATGAGTACGACAGGAGAGCGGAGGCAGCCCGACTCCACGCTGCAGCTCAGCAGGCGATAACTGCTGCATCACAGTATGATCCCAACTATTCTTCATCGCAATACGACCCCAGCTACACTTACGGGTATCCGCCAGGCTATCCCTGGCAATAGACCAACTTAGGCCAAAAGCCTAAGCTTGGGGAGTACGTATTTCTCACCGACATTAAATTTATGTTCACACACACTCACTGCTAGATGTCGGTGCTCATACTCTTTCACTATAATATCCATGCTAGTTTATTTTCCTTTTCCTGCTTTCTTCTTGTGTGTTTGTTAAACCTTAAGAAAAACCAAAAAAATTAGTAGTAGTTTACTTTTCTGCTGTAGTAGTAGTAATTAAAAAGAAAACCCAAAAATATTTCCCTTTCTTCTTTTGCTTATTGGGAGCTTTCCCGTGTAAATAGTTTTTATTTTCTTTCCTTTACTTTGGGGGTCGATAGGAGAAGACCATGATGAAATTGTTGCAGTGGCTCTTTTATGCATTATTGTTGAATTAACCCAGAGCCCATATTGCCTTGTCTTCTCCTGTTTATTGAATGCTCGCAGATTCTAGCCTAGTCCAATGCACGTGCACTCTTATTATTATTCACACCATTCGGTCGTGCAAGTGAAAGGCAATTATGATGATATATGATGGACTGACTGAGATGAGAAAAGCTGGTATGAACTCGACCTCTTTTGTTTTTGTAAATATGATGAGTTCATCGTTCCTGATTCAGCTTATTATGAATAAACATGTTTGCAATGACAATTAGAGATCATAGTTGCTTGTGCCATGCTTGATTAGCTATGATTTATAATGATTTACCTTGTGTGCCAACATGCTATTGAGATGATTGTGATGTGGTATGATGGGGTGGTATTCTCCTTTGAATGATTTAAGTGACTTGACTTGGCACATGTTCATGCATGTAGTTGAAACAAATCAACGTAGCCTTCATGATATTTATGTTCATGGTGGATTATATCCTACTCATGCTTGCATCCAATGTTTATTATTTTTAATGCATGTACATGATTGTTGTCACTCTCTAGTTGGTCGCTTCCCAGTCTTTTGCTAGCCTTCACCTGTACTAAGAGGTGTTGGGTTTCGTAGTAATTTCAAAAAATTTCGTACGCACACGTAAGATCATGATGATGCATAGCAACGAGAGGGGAGAGTGTTGTCTATGTACCCTTGTAGACCGCAACGGAAGCGTTGACGCAACATAGAGGAAGTAGTCGTACGTCTTCCGATCCGACCGATCCAAGCACCATTACTCCGGCACCTCCGAGTTCTTGGCACACGTACAGCTCGATGACGCTCCCCGGGCTCCGATCCAGCAAAGCTTCGGGGATGAGTTTCGTCAGCACAACGGCGTGGTGACGATGATGATGTTCTACCGACGCAGGGCTTCGCCTAAGCACTACTACGATATGACTGAGGTGGAATATGGTGGAAGGGGGCACCGCACACGGCTAAGGAACGATCACGAAGATCAACTTGTGTGTCCTAGGGTGCCCCCCTGCCTCCGTATATAAAGGATCCAAGGGGGGGTGCGGCCGCCCTAGAGGAGGCGCGCAGGAGGAGTCCTACTCCTACCGGGAGTAGGACTCCCATCCCGTTCCTTGTCCAACTAGGAGAGGTGGAGGGAGAGAAGGAAAGGGGGGGGGGGCGCCGCCCCTCCCTCCTTGTCCAATTCGGACTAGGGGGAGAGGGGGCGCGCGGCCTGCCCTGGAAGCCCCTTCCTCTTCTCCACATTAGGCCCATAAGGCCCATTAACCCCCCGGGGGGTTCCGGTAACCGCCCAGTGCTCCGGTTTTATCCGAAACTTCCCCGGAACCCTTCCGGTGTCCGAATATAGTCATCCAATATATCAATCTTTATGTCTCGACCATTTCGAGACTCCTCGTCATGTCCGTGATCACATCCAGGACTCCGAACTAACTTCGGTACATCAAAATGCATAAACTCATAATAACTGTCATCGTAACGTTAAGCGTGCGGACCCTACGGTTCGAGAACAATGTAGACATGACTGAGACAAATCTCCGGTCAATAACCAATAGCGGGACCTGGATGCCCATATTGGCTCCTACATATTCTACGAAGATCTTTATCGGTCAGACCGCATAACAACATACGTTGTTCCCTTTGTCATCGGTATGTTACTTGCCCGAGATTCGATCGTCGGTATCCAATACCTAGTTCAATCTCGTTATTGGCAAGTCTCTTTACTCGTTCCATAATACATCATCTCACAACTAACTTATTAGTTGTAATGCTTGCAAGGCTTATGTGATGTACATTACCGAGAGGGCCCAGAGATACCTCTCCGACATTCGGAGTGACAAATCCTAATCTCGAAATATACAACCCAACATGTACCTTTGGAGACACCTAGTTCAATCTCGTTATCGGCAAGTCTCTTTACTCGTTCCGTAATACATCATCTCACAACTAACTTATTAGTTGTAATGCTTGCAAGGCTTATGTGATGCGCATTACCGAGAGGGCCCAGAGATACCTCTCCGACATTCGGAGTGACAAATCCTAATTTCGAAATATGCCAACCCAACATGTACCTTTGGAGACACCTGTAGAGCTCCTTTATAATCACCCAGTTATGTTGTGACGTTTGGTAGCACACAAAGTGTTCCTCCGGTAAACGGGAGTTGCATAATCTCATAGTCGTAGGAACATGTATAAGTCATGAAGAAAGCAATAGCAACATACTAAATGATCGGGTGCTAAGCTAATGGAATGGGTCATGTCAATCAGATCATTCACCTAATGATGTGATCCCGTTAATCAAATAACAACTATTTGTCCATGGTTAGGAAACATAACCATCTTTGATTAACGAGCTAGTCAAGTAGAGGCATACTAGTGACACTCTGTTTGTCTATGTATTCACACATGTATTATGTTTCCGGTTAATACAATTCTAGCATGAATAATAAACATTTATCATGATATAAGGAAATAAATAATAACTTTATTATTACCTCTAGGGCATATTTCCTTCAGTCTCCCACTTGCACTAGAGTCAATAATCTAGATTACACAGTAATGATTCTAACACCCATGGAGCCTTGGTGTTGATCATGTTTTGCTCGTGGAAGAGGCTTAGTCAACGGGTCTGTCACATACAGATCCGTAAGTATTTTGCGAATTCTATGTCTACAATGCTCTGCATGGAGCTACTCTAGCTAATTGCTCCCACTTTCAATATGTATCTAGATTGAGACTTAGAGTCATCCAGATATGTGTCAAAACAGGCATCGACGTAACTTTTTACGACGAACCTTTTGTCAGCTCCATAATCGAGAAATATTTCCTTATTCCACTAAGGATAATTTTGACCAATGTCCAGTGATCTACTCTTAGATCATTATTGTACTCCCTTGCTCAACACAGTGTAGGGTATACAATAGATCTGGCACACATCATGGCATACTTTACAGAACCTATGGCTGAGGCATAGGGAATGACTTTCATTCTCTTTCTATCTTCTGCCGTGGTCGGGCTTTGAGTCTTTACTCAATTTCATACCTTGTAACACAGCCAAGAACTCTTTCTTTGGCTGTTCCATTTTTGAACTACTTCAAAATATTGTCAAGGTATGTACTCATTGAAAAAACTTATCAAGCGTCTTGATCTATCTCTATAGATTTTGATGCTTAATATGTAAGCACCTTCACCGAGGTCTTTCTTTGAAAAACTCCTTTCAAATATTCCTTTATGCTTTGTAGAATAATTCTACATTATCTCCGATCAACAATATGTCATACATATATACTTATCAGAAATGCTGTAGTGCTCCCAGTCACTTTCTTGTAAATACAGGCTTCATCGCAAGTCTGTATAAAACTATATTCTTTGATCAACTTATCAAAGCGTATATTCCAACTCCGAGATGCTTGCACCAGTCCATAGATGGATCGCTGGAGCTTGCATATTTTGTTAGCACCTTTAGGATTGACAAAACCTTCTGGTTGCATCATATACAACTCTTCTTTAATAAATCTATTAAGGAATGCAGTTTTGTTTATCCATTTGCCAGATTTCATAAAATGCGGCAATTGCTAACATGATTCGGATAGACTTAAGCATAGATACGAGTGAGAAACTCTCATCGTAGTCAACACTTTGAACTTGTCGAAAACCTTTTGCGACAATTCTAGCTTTGTAGATAGTAACACTACTATCAGCGTCCGTCTTCCTCTTGAAGATCCATTTATTCTCAATTGCTTGCCGATCAGAGGGCAAGTCAACCAAAGTCCATACTTTGTTCTCATACATGGATCATATCTCAGATTTCATGGCCTCAAACCATTTCGCGGAATCTGGGCTCATCATCGCTTCCTCATAGTTCGCAAGTTCGTCATGGTCTAGTAACATGACTTCCAGAACAGGATTACCGTACCACTCTGGTGCGGATCTTTACTCTGGTTTACCTACGAGATTTGGTAGTAACTTGATCTGAAGTTACATGATCATCATCATCAGCTTCCTCACTAATTGGTGTAGTAGTCACAGGAATAAATTTCTGTGATGAACTACTTTCCAATAAGGGAGCAGGTACAGTTACCTCATCAAGTTCTACTTTCCTCCCACTCACTTCTTTCGAGAGAAACTCCTTCTCTAGAAAAACTCCGAATTTAGCAACAAAAAGTCTTGCCTTCGGATTTGTGATAGAAGGTGTACCCAACAGTCTCCTTTGGGTATCCTATGAAGACATATTTCTCCGATTTGGGTTTGAGCTTATTAGGATGAAGCATCACAACCCCAAACTTTAAGAAACGACAACTTTGGTTTCTTGCCAAACCACAATTCAGATTGTGTCGTCTCAACGGACTTAGATGGTGCCCTATTTAACGTGAATTCAGCTGTCTCTAATGCATAACCCCAAAACGATAGTGGTCGATCAGTAAGAGACATCATTGATCGCACCATATCTAATAAAGTATGGTTATGATATTCGGACACACCATTATGCTGTGGTGTTCCAGGTGGCGTGAGTAGTGAAACTATTTCACATTGTTTTTAACTGAAGGCCAAACTCGTAACTCAAATACTCTTCTCTACGATCAGATCGTAGAAACTTTATTTTCTTGTTATGATGATTTTTCACTTCACTCTGAAATTCTTTGAACTTTTCAAATGTTTCATACTTATGTTTCATCAAGTAGATATACTCATATCTGCTCAAATCATCTGTGAAAATCAGAAAATAATGATACCTGTTGCGAGCCTCAATATTCATCGGACCACATACATCAGTATGTATGATTTCCAACAAATCTGTTGCTCGCTCCATTGTTCCGAAGAACGGAGTCTTAGTCATCTTGCCCATGAGGCATGGTTCGCAAGTATCAACTGATTCATAATCAAGTGATTCCAAAAGCCCATCAGCATGGAGTTTCTTCATGCGCTTTACACCAATATGACCTAAACGGCAGTGCCACAAATAAGTTGCACTATCATTATTAACTTTGCATCTTTTGGTTTCAATGATTATGTGTATCACTACGATCGAGATCCAACGAACTATTTTCATTGGGTGTGTAACCATATAAGGTTTTATTCATGTAAACAGAACAACAATTTATTCTCTAACTTAAATGAATAACCGTATTACAATAAACATGATAAAATCATATTCATGCTGAACGTAAACACCAAATAACACTTATTTAGGTTCAACACTAATCCCAAAATTATAGGGAGTGTGCGATGATGATCATATCAATCTTGGAACCACTTCCAACACACATCGTCACTTCACCCTTAACTAGTTTCTGTTTATTCTGCAACTCCCGTTTCGAGTTACTAATCTTAACAACTGAACTAGTATCAAATACTGAGGGGTTGCTATAAACACTAGTAAAGTACACATCAATAAGATGTATATCAAATATACTTATGTTCACTTTGCCATCCTTCTTATCCGCCAATCACTTGGGGTAGTTCCGCTTCTAGTGACCAGTCCCTTTGTAGTAGAAGCACTTAGTCTCAGGCTTAGGACTAGACTTGGGCTTCTTCACTTGAGCAGCAACTTGCTTGCCGTTCTTCTTGAAGTTCCCCTTCTTCCCTTTGCCCTTTTCTTGAAACTAGTGGTCTTGTCAACCATCAACACTTGATGTTTTTCTTGATTTCTACCTTCGTTGATTTCAGCATCACGAAGAGCTTGGGAGTTGTTTCTGTTATCCCTTGCGTATTATAGTTCATCACGAAGTTCTACTAACTTGGTGATGGTGACTAGAGAATTCTGTCAATCACTATCTTATCTGGAAGATTAACTCCCACTTGATTCAAGCAATTGTAGTACCCAGACAATCTGAGCACATGCTCACTAGTTGAGCGATTCTCCTCCATCTTTTAGCTATAGAACTTGTTGGGGACTTCATATCTCTCAACTCGGGTATTTGCTTGAAATATTAACTTCAACTCCAGGAACATCTCATATGATCCATGACGTTCAAAATGTCTTTGAAGTCCCGATTCTAAGCCGTTAAGCATGGTGCACTAAACTATCAAGTAGTCATCATATTGAGCTAGCCAAACGTTCATAATGTCTGCATCTGCTCCTGCAATAGGTCTGTCACCTAGTGGTGCATCAAGGACATAATTCTTCTGTGCAGCAATGAGGATAAACCTCAGATCACGGATCCAATCCGCATCTTTGCTACTAACATCTTTCAACACAATTTTCTCTAGGAACATATCAAAATAAACACAGGGAAGCAACAACGCGAGCTATTGATCTACAACATGATTTGAAAAATACTACCATGACTAAGTTCATGATAAATTTAAGTTCAATTAATCATATTACTTAAGAACTCCCACTTAGACAGACATCCCTCTAATCCTCTAAGTGATCACGTGATCCAAATCAACTAAACCATGTCCGATCATCACGTGAGATGGAGTAGTTTCATTGGTGAACATCATTATGTTGATCATATCTACTATATGATTCACGCTCGACCTTTCGGTCTCCGTGTTCCGAGGCCATATCTGTATATGCTTGGCTCGTCAAGTATAACCTGAATATTCCGCGTGTGCAACTGTTTTGCACCCGTTGTATTTGAACGTAGAGCCTATCACACCCGATCATCACGTGGTGTCTCAGCACGAAGAACTTTCGCAACGGTGCATACTCAGGGAGAACACTTCTTGATAATTAGTGAGAGATCATCTTATAATGCTACCGTCATTCAAAGCAAGATAAGATGCATAAAAGATAAACATCATATGCAATCAATATAAGTGATATGATATGGACATCATCATCTTGTGCTTGTGATCTCCATCTCCGAAACACCGTCGTGATCACCATCGTCACCGGCGTGACACCTTGATCTCCATCGTAGCGTCGTTGTCGTCTCGCCAAGCTTGTGCTTCCACGACTATCGCTACCGTTTAGTGATAAAGTAAAGCATTACAGCGCGATTGCATTGCATACAATAAAGCGACAACCATATGGCTCCTGCCAGTTGCCGATAACTTGGTTACAAAACGTGATCATCTCATACAATAAAAATCAGCATCATGTCTTGACCATATCACATCACAACATGCCCTGCAAAAACAAGTTAGACGTCCTCTACTTTGTTGTTGCAAGTTTTACGTGGCTGCTACGGGCTTAAGCAAGAACCAATCTTACCTACGCATCAAAACCACAACGATAGTTTGTCAAGTTGGTGTTGTTTTAACCTTCGCAAGGACCGGGCGTAGCCACACTCAGTTCAACTAAAGTTGGAGAAATTGTAACCCACAAGCCACCTCTGTGCAAAGCACGTCGGGAGAACCGGTCTCGCGTAAGCGTACGCGTAATGTCGGTCTGGGCCGCTTCATCCAACAATACCGCCGAACCAAAGTATGACATGCTGGTAAGCAGTATGACTTATATCGCCCACAACTCACTTGTGTTCTACTCGTGCATATAACATCAACATATAAAACCTAGGCTCGGATGCCACTGTTGGGTTTCGTAGTAATTTCAAAAAAATTCCTACGCACACGCAAGATCATGATGATGCATAGCAACGAGAGGGGAGAGTGTTGTCTACGTACCCTTGTAGACCGCAACGGAAGCGTTGACGCAACATAGAGGAAGTAGTCGTACGTCTTCCGATCCGACCGATCCAAGCACCGTTACTCCGGCACCTCCGAGTTCTTGGCACACGTACAACTCGATGACGCTCCCCGGGCTCCGATCCAGCAAAGCTTCGGGGATGAGTTTCGTCAGCACAACGGCGTGGTGACGATCATGATGTTCTACCGACGCAGGGCTTCGCCTAAGCACTACTACGATATGACCGAGGTGGAATATGGTGGAAGGGGGCACCGCACATGGCTAAGGAACGATCACGAAGATCAACTTGTGTGTCCTAGGGTGCCCCCTGCCTCCGTATATAAAGGATCCAAGGGGGGGTGCGGCCGGCCTATAGGAGGCGCGCAGGAGGAGTCCTACTCCTACCGGGAGTAGGACTCCCCTCCCGTTCCTTGTCCAACTAGGAGAGGTGGAGGGAGAGAAGGAAAGGGGGGCGCCGCCCCTCCCTCCTTGTCCAATTCGGACTAGGGGGAGAGGGGGCGCGCGGCCTGCCCTGGCAGCCCCTTCCTCTTCTCCACATTAGGCCCATAAGGCCCATTAACCCCCTGGGGGGTTCCGGTAACCCCCCGGTGCTCCGGTTTTATCCGAAACTTCCCCGGAACCCTTCGGGTGTCCGAATATAGTCATCCAATATATAAATCTTTATGTCTCGACCATTTCGAGACTCCTCGTCATGTTCGTGATCACATCCGGGACTCCGAACTAACTTCGGTACATCAAAATGCATAAACTCATAATAACTATCATTGTAACGTTAAGCGTGCGGACCCTACGGTTTGAGAACAATGTAGACATGACTGAGACAAATCTCCGGTCAATAACCAATAGCGGGACCTGGATGCCCATATTGGCTCCTACATATTCTACGAAGATCTTTATCGGTCAGACCGCATAACAACATACGTTGTTCCCTTTGTCATCGGTATGTTACTTGCCCGAGATTCGATCGTCGGTATCCAATACCTAGTTCAATCTCGTTATCGGCAAGTCTCTTTACTCGTTCTGTAATACATCATCTCACAACTAACTTATTAGTTGTAATGCTTGCAAGGCTTATGTGATGTGCATTACCGAGAGGGCCCAGAGATACCTCTCCGACATTCGGAGTGACAAATCCTAATCTCGAAATACGCCAACCCAACATGTACCTTTGGAGACACCTGTAGAGCTCCTTTATAATCACCCAGTTACGTTGTGACATTTGGTAGCACACAAAGTGTTCCTCCGGTAAACGGGAGTTGCATAATCTCATAGTCATAGGAACATGTATAAGTCATGAAGAAAGCAATAGCAACATACTAAACGATCGGGTGCTAAGCTAATGGAATGGGTCATGTCAATCAGATCATTCACCTAATTATGTGATCCCGTTAATCAAATAACAACTATTTGTCCATGGTTAGGAAACATAACCATCTTTGATTAACGAGCTAGTCAAGTAGAGGCATACTAGTGACACTCTATTTGTCTATGTATTCACACATGTATTATGTTTCCGGTTAATACAATTCTAGCATGAATAATAAACATTTATCATGATATAAGGAAATAAATAATAACTTTATTATTACCTCTAGGGCATATTTCCTTCAAGCGGGAATACTGCTTGTGCATCCAATCCCTTAAACCCCAAAAGTTATTCCAGATGAGTCCACTATACCTTCCTATATGCGGTATCTACCTGCCGTTCCAAGTAAATTTGTATGTGCCATACTCTAAACCTTCAAATAAACATTCTGTTTTGTATGCTCGAATAGCTCATGTATCAACTATGGCTGTCCTTATCTTCCGTGTTAGGCGGGTTATTCTCAAGAGGAGTGGACTCCGCTCCTAACTCACGAGAAAATGGCTGGTCACCGGGATGCCCAGTCCCATGCTTTATGCAAACTAAATCAAAATTAATTGCAAACAAAACTCCCCCTGGGACCTGATGTATGTTGGAGACACTCGTTGTTTCGAGCAAGTCATGGATTGATGCTTGTTGGTGGAGCGGGAGTATAAACTTTACCATTCTGTTTGGGAACCGCCTATAATGTGTTTAGCATGGAAGATATCGCCATCTCTTAGTTGTTATGTTGACAATAAAAGTATACCGCTCAAAATACAATTTATCTCTATTTCAAAACCGAGCTCTGGCACCTCTACAAATCCCTGCTTCCCTCTGCAAAGGGCCTATCCATTTACTTTTATGTTGAGTCATTACATTCTTATTAAAAAGCATTAGCTGGAGAGCACAGCTGTCATTTGCATTCATCATTGTTAATTTATATTGGGTGTGACTATGATTGGATCTCTTTTACCATGAATTACAATGTCTAGTCAGTCCTTGATCTTTAAAGGTGCTCTGCATTTATGTTTTGCGGTCTCAGAAAGGGCTAGCAAGATACCATCTTGTTATATCATCTTATGATTATTTTGAGAAAGTGTTGTCATCCAAGATTTATTATTATGGCTCGCTAGTTGATTATGCTATTGATATGAGTAATTGTGAGACATGAGAATTATTGTAAATGTGGTTAGTTATGATCTTTGCTGAAAACTTGAATGCTGGCTTTACATATTTACAACAACAAGAGCAAACAGAGTTTGTAAAAGTTTTTCTTTCTTTCTTTCAGTTCGTCAACTGAATTGCTTGAGGACAAGCAAGGGTCTAAGCTTGGGGGAGTTGATACGTCTCCTTCGTATCTACTTTTCCAAACACTTTTGCCCTTGTTTTGGACTCTAACTTGTATGATTTGAATGGAACTAACCCGGACTGACGTTGTTTTCAGCAGAATTGTCATGATGTTGTTTTATGTGCAGAAAACAAATATTCTCGGAATGACCTGAAACTCCACGGAACATCTTAGAAAAAATTAAAAAAACCTCACCAAAGATGAAGACCAGGGGGCCCACACCCTGTCCACGAGGGTGGGGGGCGCACCACCCTCTAGGGCGCGCCCCCTACCTCGTGGGCCCCTTGGAAACCCTCCGACGCCAATTCCAACTCTATATATCTGCTTTCGGAGAGAAAAAAATCAGAGAGAAGAATCATCGCGTTTTACGATACGGAGCCGCCGCCAAGCCCTAAAACCTCTCGGGAGGGCTGATCTGGAGTCCGTTCGGGGCTCCGGAGAGGGGGATTCGTCGCCGTCGTCATCATCAACCATCCTCCATCACCAATTTCATGATGCTCACCGCCGTGCGTGAGTAATTCCATCGTAGGCTTGCTGGACGGTGATGGGTTGGATGAGATTTATCATGTAATCGAGTTAGTTTTGTTAGGGTTTGATCCCTAGTATCCACTATGTTCTGAGATTGATGTTGCTATGACTTTGCTATGCTTAATGCTTGTCACTAGGGCCCGAGTGCCATGATTTCAGATCTGAACCTATTATGTTTTCATGAATATATGTGAGTTCTTTATCCTATCTTGCAAGTCTATAGTCACCTACTATGTGTTATGATCCGGCAACCCCAAAGTGACAATAATCGGGACCACTCCCGGTGATGACCGTAGTTTCAGGAGTTCATGTATTCACTATGTGCTAATGCTTTGTTCCGGTTCTCTATTAAAAGGAGGCCTTAATATCCCTTAGTTTCCATTAGGACCCCGCTGCCACGGGAGGGTAGGACAAAAGATGTCATGCAAGTTCTTTTCCATAAGCACGTATGACTATATACGGAATACATGCCTACATTACATTGATGAATTGGAGCTAGTTCTGTGTCACCCTATGTTATGACTGTTACATGATGAACTGCATCCGGCATAATTATCCATCACTGATCCGGTGCCTACGAGTTTTCCATATACTGGTTCTCGCTTATTTACTTTCCCGCTGCTACTGTTACAATCACTACAAAATACCAAAAATATTTACTATTGCTTGCACTACTCTTTTGTTACCGTTACCACCACTATCATATTACTGTGCTACTAAACACTTTGCTGCAGATACTAAGTTTCCAGGTGTGGTTGAATTGACAACTCAGCTGCTAATACTTGAGAATATTCTTTGGCTCCCCTTGTGTCGAATCAACAAATTTGGGTTGAATACTCTACCCTTGAAAACTGTTGCGATCCCCTATACTTGTGGGTTATCAGTGCGCTTCGACACAACCTTCGTCATAGGGGTCAAGCCAAACTATTCCTTTGCATCTTCAACACGGACATAAAACCTCTGTCAGGTTATTTTCTTTCATGTCCTACACCGCCGACCGCAACCACCTGTCTACCATCGTTCCACTGACCATCATGAACACCTGCACGGTAGTAATAAACAAATTGATTATAAAAATGTGTGCATGCATCAAAGTCATACAAAAATTCGGCATGACCTTCCCTAAAAATAGGACATATCACTAGTAGAAAAAGGGTCAAATGTGAAGCACATTAGTGCCGGTTTGAATTTGAGCCGGCACTAATGTGTACATTAGTGCCGGTTCCAACGGCTAGCCGGGCCGCTCTCATTAGTACCGGTTCGTGGTGAACCTTTAGCACCGCTTCGTGCCACGAAACGGTACTAATGAGAGTGGTCGCAGGATGTTGTCAGTCTGGGGCCCCTCCAGCACCTTTAGTACCGGTTCTTGGCACGAACCGGTGCTAAAGGTGGTCGTACATAAACCCTTCATCCACCCGAGCTCGCTCTGTTCTTCCCCTTTCCCCTCTCCTCTCTGTTCTTCCCCTCTTCCTCTCGAGCTCATCACACATTTTTCCCAAAATTTGTCAAGATTTGAAGGCCCCTATCCATTCAAATGATCACAAAGGTTAGAAACTTTGTCCTTTCATCTCTCATTGCTAGATTAGCTCTTGCAATGCTTTATATAGTGATTAATTTGTGAGTTTAGTAATTTGGGAGGAAATATATGTGCTAGTATTTGATTTATATGCAATTTGAGGTCAAAAATAACACTTAGTTTGCATATGTAGGTGTGGTATACTTAGTGCCTTCTAAATCTCCGTCGTAACCACCGTCGATCGCCCGCACCGTCCCGTAGCCGGCACCACCTTGTGGTGAGCCTCTTGTTCATGAAATTTTATATATAAATTGATGTTTGTGTGATTTGGATATATAGTTACTCGTATAATTATCTTACCCGTATGTTGTTTGTTATACATAGTGCCATGGTTTTGATATCCGTCCCCGTCGGCCCTCGTCCTTGTTATGATTCGGATGTGGTATATATATTCTCTTTTAAAACTAGTTGCATTTCGTGTTTATGACAAATTATGCCCATCAAGTTGACATAGATATTTTTTCTAGGAGGTATGTGAACCAGAAATTCCAACCGACCCTATTGTCGAGAGGTTAAATTTAGTTGAAAGAGAAAACGAGTACTTGAAAGAAAAGTTGAAAAGAATTGAGGGGGAGAAGATGGAATTGGAGTTGCATGTTGCCGATGTCGTCGATGATCACAAGATCAAGATGGAGAAAATGCGCTTGAAGATTAGAAAGATCAGAAAATATGCCATCGATAGTGAGGCTTGGTATCATTATGCTGTTGGATCAATTGTTACCTTAGTTGCAATCTTGATCGCATTTGTTGTTGCATTTAAATGCTTTAGCTAGAGAGTTATTTGTTTGTTGCATTTAAGTGTTGTATGAACTTTATGTATGAACTTGTATTAAGTTGGTGTTTTTGGTGCTGTGTATTGAAGATGGGCCGACAATGGATGTACGATGACCGATGCTCTCCTGAGTTCATTAATGGCGTGCAAACTTTTCTGCTTGCGGCTGAGGCAAACAAGTGGGCGGATGGTTTTATGCCTTGTCCATGTGCTGTCTGTAAGAATGGTCAAAATTACTCTAAGTCAAGAATCATTCACGTCCACCTGTTTAAGTTTGGTTTCGTGCCCCACTATAATGTTTGGACCAAGCACGGAGAAATAGGGGTTATGATGGAAGACAATGAAGAAGAAGAGGGCGACGACAGCTATCCTGGCCATGGGTTCCCTGACTATGATGATACAACAATGGGGGAAGAATCTGAGCCGGTAATGCGGGAAGAAGCTGAGCCGGCAATGCGGGAAGAAGCTGAAGAAGAGGCATCAGATGAGCCCGTTGATGATCTAGGTCGGGCCATTGCTGATGCAAAGAGAAACTGCGCAAGTGATTTGGAGAAGAAGAAGTTGCAGCGCATGTTAGAGGATCACAAAAAATTGTTGTACCCGAATTGCGTAGGTGACAAGAAAAAGTTGGGCACCACACTGGAATTGCTGCAATGGAAGGCAGAGAATGGTGTATCTGACAAGGGATTTGGAAAGTTGTTGGTAATGATAAAGGATATGCTTCCAAAGGACAACGAATTGCCCGAGAGTACATGCGAAGCAAAGAAGGTTGTCTGCCCTCTAGGGTTAGAGGTGCAGAAGATACATGAATGCCCTAATGAGTGCATCCTCTACTGCGGTGAGTACGAGGATTTGAATGCTTGCCTAGTATGCGGTGCATTGCGCTATAAGATCAGCCGCGATGACCCTGGTGATGTCGAGGGCGAGCGCCCCAGGAAGAAGATTCCTGCCAAGGTGATGTGGTATGCTCCTATAATACCACGGTTGAAACGTTTGTTCCAAAACAAAGAGCATGCCAAGGCGATGCGATGGCACAGAGAAGACCGTAAGAAAGACGGAAAGTTGAGAGTACCCGCTGACAGGTCGTAGTGGAGAAAAATCGAAAGAAAGTACGGGAAGGAGTTTGCAGATGACGCAAGGAGCGTATGGTTTGGTCTAAGCGCAGATGGCATTAATCCTTTTGGGGAGCAGAGCAGCAACCATAGCACCTGGCCTGTGACTCTATGTTTGTATAACCTTCCTCCTTGGTTGTGCATGAAGCGGAAGTTCATTATGATGCCAGTGCTCATCCAAGGCCCTAAGCAACCCGGCAATGACATTTATGTGTACCTAAGGCCATTAGTTGAAGAACTCTTACAACTGTGGAATGGAACAGGTGTACGTGCATGGGATGAGCACATGGGGGAAGAATTTGACCTAAAGGCGTTGTTGTTCGTGACCATCAATGATTGGCCTGCTCTCAGTAACCTTTCAGGACAGACAAACAAGGGATACCGCGCATGCACGCACTGTTTGGACGATACTGATAGTATATATTTGACTAATTGTAAGAAAAATGTGTACCTGGGACATCGTCGATTTCTTCCGAGCAGGCATCCCGTAAGAAAGAAAGGCCAGCATTTCAAATGTGAGGCGGATCACCGGACGAAGCCTCGCCACCGTACTGGTGCTGATGTACATGATATGGTCAAGGATTTGAAGGTGGTCTTTGGAAAGGGTCCTGGTGGACAACCTGTTCCAAATGACGCTGACGGGCGCACACCCATGTGGAAGAAGAAATCTATATTTTGGGACCTGCCCTATTGGAAAGACCTAGAGGTCCGCTCCACAATCAACGTGATGCACGTGACGAAGAATCTTTGTGTGACCCTGCTTGGCTTCTTGGGCGTGTATGGGAAGACAAAAGATACACCTGAGGCACGGGAGGACCAGCAACGTATGCACGGAAAAGAAAGCATACATAAGGGTCATGCAAGCTATGCTCTTACCAAAGAAGAGAAGGAAATCTTCTTTGAATGCTTGCTCAGTATTAAGGTACCGTCTGGCTTCTCGTCGAATATAAAGGGAATAATAAACATGGCAGAGAAAAAGTTCCAGAACCTAAAGTCTCATGACTGCCACGTGATTATGACGCAACTGCTTCCGGTTGCATTGAGGGGGCTTCTACCGGAAAACGTTCGATTAGCCATTGTGAAGCTATGTGCATTTCTCAATGCAATCTCTCAGAAGGTAATCGATCCAGAAATCATACCAAGGTTAGAGAATCATTTGGTGCAATGTCTTGTCAGTTTCGAGTTGGTGTTCCCACCATCCTTGTTCAACATCATGACGCACGTCCTAGTTCACCTATGCAAAGAGATTAACGTTTTGAGTCCTGTATTTCTACACAATATGTTCCCCTTTGAGAGGTTCATGGGAGTCTTAAAGAAATATGTTCATAACCGTGCTAGGCCAGAAGGAAGCATCTCCAAGGGCCATGAAAATGAGGAGGTCATTGAGTTTTGTATTGACTTTATTCCTGACCTTAAGCCGATTGGTGTTCCTGAATCGCGGCATAAGGGCAGACTGGATGGAAAAGGCACGCTAGGAGGGGAACAAATAATATGTATGGACGGACATTCTCTCACTGAAGCACACTACACAGTTCTACAGAATTCCGCCTTGGTGGCTCTGTATATGGATGAACACAAGAATTTGCTACGCTCCAAACACCCGGAGCGGTCTGATGACTGGATTACACGTGAACAAACCAGGAGTTTCGCCAGCTGGTTGCAGACACGTACCATGCATGACACCTCTATTGAAGATGACCTGTACTTGCTGTCCCAGTTACCATCTTCGAATATAATGACTTTCAAAGGGTACGAGATAAATGGTAATACATTTTACACGATCGTCGAAGATAAGAAGAGCACCAACCAAAACAGTGGTGTCCGCTTTGATGCAGAAACCAAGACGGGAAAGGAAACATATTATGGTTATATACATGACATATGGGAACTTGACTATCGACGTGGTTTGAAGGTCCCTTTGTTTCGGTGCAAATGGGTCAATATGACACGAGGCGGGGTAACGGAAGACCCGCAGTACGGAGAGACAACAGTGGATCTCAACAATCTTGCGTATGCAGACGAACCATTCGTCCTAGCCAATGATGTGGCACAGGTTTTCTATGTGAAGGACATGTCTACCAAGCCGAGAAAAAGAAAAGATAAGGAAGCGAATGCATCGTACGATGAGCCAAAGCGGCACATAGTTCTTTCTGGGAAGAGAAACATCGTGGCAGTGGATGACAAGACAGACATGTCAGAAGATTATGAAAAGTTTGATGAAATTGCTCCATTCACAGTGAATATTGACCCGCGCATCCCGTTAAATGATGAAGATTTTCCATGGTTACGGCGCAACGGGACACACGGGAAGAAAAAGTTTCACACCCAAAGATCTGGGATGTGATCGGCTTCACTATCATCACTTTCTTCTGTGTTTCACACCCAGGAGGGAATCTCTGTAATAGTTAGGGTGGTTATGTGTTTTGGCATTTGAAACGCGAAGAAATTTTATGTGCAAACAAATTCTTTCATGCCTTTACTGAATTTTAAAGTTAAGTTATTCACAAACTAGTGATTCACACTAATTTAAATTATTCAAAATTTAAACTATTCAAATTTGAAAACTACGGGCACTAACAGAAAGTTTGTAATTTTTTGTACCTAAAGCAAAAATATTCACAAAGAAACTCTAAACACACAAAAAAACAACTCAAAAATAAATAAAGCAAAAATAAATAAATAAAGCCCTCCTACTGGGCCAGAGCGGCCTGCATACGACTAGAAACCCAACCTGTTGTTGGGCCAGGATGTAGGCCCGCAAAGGCCCAGTAGGCCCTCAGGGCAGCACAGAACATGTAGGACCAGTAGGCCTGCTTTGGAGAGGAGCTCGAGAGAGCTACCGCACGGGGGGTTATAAACCAGTGCGGACGCCCCTCGGCTAGCGAGGTGGGACTAAACTTGCCGCACCGCACCTGCGCCAGCACACCCCCTTTAGTACCGGTTTGTGGCACCAACTGGTACTAAAGGTGGGGTCTTTAGTACCGGTTGGAGCCACCACCCGGTACTAAAGGGGGTCGCTTCCCGCCGCTTGGGCTGGCCAAAATAGGCCTTTAGTACCGGTTGGTGGCTCCAACCGGTACTAAAGGTGCCTTCTATATATACAACACTTCGAAAAATTTCATTCTCCCTCTGTTTCTTCCTATGTTTCCCCATTGAAGCACCGCCCGCGCGCCCCGATCGATCGACGCCATCGCCGTCACCGCCCCCGTCCCCGTCGCCGCCCCCGTCCCCCATCGCCGCCCCGGGCCCGTCCCCGTCGCGCCGTCCCCGCGTCGCCGCCCCCGCG
>NC_041380.1:597884631-597890092 GCF_002162155.2 Triticum dicoccoides | reverse complement strand
GTCACGCCCCGGCCCGTCGCCGCCCCAGGCCGTCGCCTCGCCGTCGCCGTCGCCCCGCTGTGAGCTCTCCCCCTCTAACCCCTCTCCCTCGCCCCCGGCGACCACCATGGGCGCCGCCCCTCCCCGAGCCCATACACACACACACAAGCATGATGAACACACACACACACACACACACACACGTATATATGTATGAATTAATGCATGTATATATTAGTATATACGTATTTTGTATGTTTATTTAGTTTAGATTTTTTAGATTATTATTTTTTCACTAGTATATATGTATGAATGCATGTTAGATGGATATAATTAGTGTTTAATTAGTATGGAAATTTTTTATATAATGTTGTTTTTCTGTTTTTTAATGGATGTATAGAAGTTGTGTTTTCTGTTTTTAGTGTTAGAGGCTTAATTAGTATGAAATAGCATATAGAATTTTGACATATGCAATGATAGCATAATTAGTGTTATATAGAAATGTTAGAAATTTTAGTTATCAAAATACAATCATTAAAAAATGTTACTTTTTGCGGGCATATAGCTAGTATTTGTTCTCGACGATGCCCGGCCCGCATCCTCGCCGTCGACCCGTCCGCGACGACATTCGGCTGACCCATGTCCGGGATTGGGCTCCGCCGGGCTGGCACTGGGAGGTGTTGCGTGGAGGGGCGCGCCGCTTGATGAGGAACCCTGCCCCGGGTCCCGTCGTCGACCCTGATCTCGTTTGGTGGCGTTCGCGTGGGCCAGTTTCGGTGCGGAGGGAGCCGGCCCCGCCGGAGGTGGTACGTCGCCGTGTCAGGGAGGAGGACGAGCACGTCCATCGCTACATGGTTGCGTTAGAGGGCGGCAGGTTCTCCAATACGTGGCTGTTTCTTCAGGGATCTCACTTCAGCTATGATCCTGTGAGGGTTCCTTCTCTTTGGGTGTCCACCGCCCGCGCCGCAGGAACCGCGAGTGTCCTAGATTCTTCTGTAGTATTCGATCTTTATTAGCTACCTAGCCAGTGATGTATTTGATATTATATATTATTCGAGACGATGTATTCGAGATTATATATTATTCGAGACGATGTATTTGAGATTATATCTATTATTCGAGACGATGTATTCGAGATTATATCTATTATTCGAGACGATGTATTTGAGATTATATCTATTATTCGAGACGATGTAATTTGAATACTAAATTGTTTTATATTTCTTTTGGATTAGTTAAATAAAAGCTATGGCGGACAATACCGGCAGAGAGGGAGAACAGGCCCTGTTCGATATGATATGCCATCCTCGCGGGCCAAATGATGATGATAATGAAGAAGATTATGACGGCTCCGAATTTCTAAACAACACCGGAGAGGGTGATATGATATTCGATCGCGACGACCGAATTGATGAAGTCATGAACTACTATTATGATGATGACGAAGAAAATGTTGATCTTGAAACAACAAAGACCGGCGAGGTATATATATTTATATAAGCAGGCATCTGGTGATCATCACATGTTTTAAATGAGTTGAAGATATATTAACGAATCGATCTTTCTTCTTTCAGCCATCCGGATCGAGCAAATCTTCAGGCAACAGGACGAAACGAGGCCCGAACAAAAAGTTGAAGGAGGGCGTAAAGTACAATATCGAGGCAATCAGACCTAATGGCGAACCATTAGCGCCTAAGAAGATTGCGGGCAAGTTCGTTCGTCAGTGCGGAGATCTTGTGAAGGACCAACTCCCGATCTCCCTTCAAGAATGGAGAGAGCCAGCAAAGCCACGTCCAGATCTTACTTTTGTCGATGACAGACAAAAAAGTCTGCTTTGGGATACTCTCATGGAACATTTCACCCTAGCAGATCATTTCACACAAGCAGATGTGCAGAAAGTCAAGGACGCTGCTCTTAGAAAGATGGTGGTTGCATTCAAGAACCACAAGAACGTGAATGGGACAAGTACGTCAAGGGAGGAAGGAAGGCTCCAATATTCGAGGGAACACTAGAGAAGCAAAGTGCTCATTGGGAAGATTTTGTGAAATTCAAGGATTCGGAATTAGCTAAGGAACGGTCGAGAATAAACAAGAAGAATGCCGAAAAAAGGATAAGTTCCATAAGCTAGGGTCAGGTGGCTACGCGGTGGCAATGCCTAAGTGGGATAAGTTTGAGAAAGAGATGGAGGATGCAAGTGTCACTCCGGTTACTAGCAGCTGGCCCCCGAGGTGCAGGACTTGGTTCTATGCGCATGGGGGAGAGTTGGACCCGAAGACAGGCAAAGTTTCGACGAAGGCATGTCTGAACGGAGCCGACGATAAGATACTTGTTGCAATAGAAGAGGCTCGATCGGGGGTGTTCCAGCCCAACAGAGAGAACGACGAGCTTACGCGTGCCCTGGGAAATCCTGAACACCCGGGAAGAACACGAGGCAAGGGAGCAATTCCGTGGTATGAGGGGTTTTCGGACTAGAACACCGACTACAGAACCCGTGCGAGAAGGAAAATTGTGGAGGAGAAGCAAAGGAAGATGGAGGACGAGCAGAGGAAGCTGGACTATGAACGCCTTCAAGGCCTAGAATCAAAGCACGCGGACTTGGCAGTCAAATTCCAGCGGCAGCAGGAGCAGATCGACTCACTTAGCCAGCAAAGGGGGTCTCAGCAGCTGCAGCGGCTAGCGGATGATCCAGCATTGGATAGCACCGCCCCATCCATGCCGAGAAGCAGCGTGGGTTCCGCCCCGGGTGACACAATGCTGGATAGATACCCCGTGGATGACATCATGGAGAACACTAACTGCGAGCTACACTTCAAAATGAAGAACATATCCATGAAGGTGGCGGATGCCGTTGCTTTTACAAATCCTCCCGAGGCAACCTTCCATTGCAACCCGATTCCAGTGGGCTATGCTCGTGTCTTGGTTGATGAGGTGGTGGACCCATATTCGGGGCTACAGCTTGACATTCCTGGAGGTGATGACGAGCACACATTAGGAGAGGCCATACATCATGTCATCCTATGGAGAAAGGAGTGCATCGTCTTTCGAAGGCCACCGACACCGCGTCACCCGACTCCTCGTCGAAGTCCGCCACCGAGTCAGCGGACTCCCGCTCCTCCAAGTCCACCAACGCGTGAGGCCACTCCTTCTCCTCCAAGTCCGGCAAAGTGTCAGGCCACTGCTCCTCCAAGTCCGACACAGCGTCAGACGTCCACTCCTCCTCCAAGTCCGGCACAACTTCAGGCCACACCTCCTCCAAGTCCGGCACAGCTTCAGGCCACTCCTCCTCGTCCAACTCAGCCACGTCAGCCGTCTCCGCCGCCTCAGCAATCTCAGAAGAGACACGCCGCAGCTATGGTGCGTAGCGGTATGAGTCGAGGTAGTACAGGAAGTACAAGCGGAGGCAAGAGATATAAATATGGTCCAAGCCTCGCGCCTCTTCCGCAGAGGCCTTATGACAAGTCCGAGGAGGAAACCACAGCCATATCGAAGGCCAAGGTGGAAGCCCATTTTGCACCGAAACCGCCACCGCCGCCAAGGGAGAAAGTGCCTGAGGAAAAGATTGACCACTTCATTCGTATGGCTCAACCACCAGTTCCCAAGCCTGTTGACACAGACTATGAGCGCCACATTAGGAAGTTAAATCGAGCATGTCTACAGAAGGAGGCGAGCTCGAGCTCGAGCAAACAACAAGCAGCTGTCAAAAACTGCGGGAAAACCGTTCCCCAGCTGGGAGAACAGGCGGCGCAATCGATCCCCCCGCTTGTTGTGCCAACAACACATAAGAGTACGCGCGCCCAATATTATTGTGGGCAAACCATTAACATACCCGAGGTGGGCAATGTGGTAATAACCGAGGAGCATATAACGCAGGCTGAAATTCTCAAGATCACTGTTGGACAACTCCTCGAGATCGAGCCCATGCCTGTGCTTAGAGAGGAGGAAATAAAACAGAAATATGTCTGGGGCCAACCTTTGGTCAAGCCAGACGAGGTCAAGAAGCTCCCAACGAGAATGTATGAATTGCATCAATGGTACATGGACATTACCAAGAATTCCAATCGAGAGTCCCTCATGGTGGATGTCAAGAAGGATCATTACTACCATGAGAAAGTTGTGTCCGTTGAGTATTCTGAACTGTTTCGGTTATACAATCAAGACGCACTCGACAAATCTATCGTCAGTTGCTATTGTCTGTAAGTGATTTCTTTCTGTAATTTAAGTCTCAAGCTAGCTGTAGTGATCCTTTTGATCAATCATTACTTGTAATTATCCTCACTATATTATTTTCTATGGTATTATGAAGGATGAAGATGTATGAAATGAAAAAAGGTGGACGCTATGGCATTGGGTTCATTGACCCAAACACCATTAATGAATACACATGGAAATTAGATGCATATTATGAAAAAAGTGTAGAGGACAGCATGCTAGAGTTCTTGAAGCGCCTCAAATACAATGAAGATATACTACTTCCTTACAACTTCCAGTGAGTCACACTGTCTTGTACTACAAATTCTCTGTTTTTGCCTACTAGCTAGCTACATGTTTTTGCTTACATATGCCCGCTTAATTAAGACATGCAAACGTGCGTGCATGCAGATTTCACTGGATCTTGTGTATCATTAAAGTTGACGCCGGAACAGTTGAAATACTGGACTCACTACTCAAAATAAAAACTGACTATAACATCTTGTTTGGGATAGTCAACAGGTAATTTCAATCATTATTAACTATACATCTCGGCCTATTTAGTTCGTCATTTCCTGATATGAACTATTTAATAACCCGGGCAGGGCTTGGGCAAGGTTCATCAGCGTCACTCCAGGCGAATGGAAACAAAAGCTGAAATGGTTTCGACCCAAGGTAAGTAATTAAGTAGTACTAGCTGGCTAGCTAGCTGCCATCTCTTTAATTATCATGCTTGATTAATTATTATTTGATCAAATTCCATTCTCGTAAAGGCCCTTCAGCAGGCGCAGGGGACTGATCTGTGTGCATACTGCGTTTGCGAGAACATTCGCATGATGGCGTCCGAAAGGAGCAGATCTCACAGACAGGAATGGGTACGTTTGTCAGAACACTATTCACAATTTTTACACCATTATCGATATCTAGTCACACAACTAATACACATGCATATTAATCTCCTTCTTAACAGTTCACAGAGGTGCGGGACAAGCTCCTATAAACGGAGTGCGTACAAGCACTTCAAGAGGAAATAGCGGGATTTTTGCTCGACCAGGTCATAGATCCGAAGGGAGAATACCATTACCCGCTACCGCCCCCGTGAACCACTTCCAATTGTCATCGTGCTCCGAAGGCACCAATTAGGCTAATGCCACTGGCTCCAAAGGCAACATGTAGGAGAAATTGTATATAGCTAGCTAATTGTATATATATATATATGTGTGTATGTGTGAATTAATATGGTGGTTTGTGAGACATTTGATGATATATATATGATCGGTTCTACCAGAAATTC
>NC_041380.1:597878298-597883993 GCF_002162155.2 Triticum dicoccoides | reverse complement strand
GCATAATATGTACAATGTGTAGTATCGTAAAATACCAGCAAACGAAAAAGAATTAAATGGAAAACACAAAATTAAATGAAAAAGAAATCATAAACCAAAAACCCCCCAAACCTTGTAGTACCGGTTAGCGTTACCAACCGGTACTAAAGGGCTCCCGGTCCCCGGAGCTGGCTCGTGCCACGTGGTTGCCCTTTAGCACCGATTCGTGCTGAACCGGTACTAAAGGGGGGGGGCCTTTAGTGCCCACACTTTAGTGCCGGTTACCGAACCGGCACTAAAGGGTCTTACGAACCGGTGCTATTGCCCGGTTTTGCACTAGTGGAGGCAGGGGGCACGCCCCAGGGCGGTGGGCGCGCCCCCACCCTTGTGGCCAGATCCCGTATCTTCTGACGTAGAGTCCAAGTCTATCTGGTGGGTTTCCTTCCAAAAATAACTTCTCCAGTTGATTTCGTTCCATTTCGACTCCGTCTGATATTCCTTTTCCTCGAAATACTGAAATAGGCATAAAACAGCAAATCTGGGCTGGGCCTCCGGTTAATAGGTTAGTCCCAAAAATAATATAAAAGTGGATAATAAAGCCCAATATTGCCTAAAACAGTAGATAATATAGCATGGAGCAATCAAAAATTATAGATACGTTGGAGACGTATCAAATATCAACAAATTGGAAGCAATAGTTAAGAAAGTTGGGATTTTTTTTCACCAACTTAATTCATTTGTTAAAATAATCTAAAATGGTAAATAATATTCAAAGTTGTTTTCGTGATTATCTTATACTAGTCATTATCACTCACAAATTCTGAAAATCTTAAATATGTAGATGCAGTCAGTCTCTAATTTTTCGTATAAACTTGTTGAGTGGTTTGCTTCTAAAGGAAGCCTGAATCATATTTTACTTTATTGTATTAGGCAAAATTAGAATATGGTAAACTAATCAACCAATAATATAAAACATTGTGCTAAAAAATTATCCATAATAACTTTATGTATCTTCTTACCTTTTTTGTGATCTCTCCGTAAGAAGGTAAACCATCTGATAAAGCAAGGCTTCTGCCAGTACAAAGGACGATCTGCACCTGCAAAGAGACCATCGATAACCTTGAGAGGGTTGTTAGTGGTGATAGCGCACCACTGCTCACCGGAAATCCCACTACCTTCAGGTACCCATTGCCTTCTAATGCACTGTATTTTTCTTCTCTGGAACTAGTTGTACACAACCTGTAGTTTTTGGTTCTTTTATTTATGCAGTTCTGGTAAAAAGCCTAAGCTCCTGCCTTTTATCTCTAAATGACCTTGCTGATCAGATGTACTGTAGAAGTAGATGTTCATAACCTATAATATTTTTTTTGTTCTTCATCTATTATGCACCTCTTGTACTACTCAGGGTATTTATATACTTGTTCTGAGCATTATTGTGATGCATCATCACTGAAGTGTTGCTTGATTTGAGATCAATGTCTTACACTGCATCCTGGATCTCTAGAATAGCATTATGTTTTGATCAAATTACAGTGAGCAGTCTATCGGCAAAGGAAAAGCCTTGCACTTGTCGCTTCTTCATGGCAACAAGCTAGTCCTCACGACCACAAGCATGTACGAGGATATCCACTCTGGTTCTGTGTATGGTGTGCTGACAGGAACGGATCAGATGATATATGAAGCTGTGTTAATTGTGTTTGCAGGTAGAGTACATTCTTTCACTTAGCTAATATAATTACTCTGAGCTTGTAACTCTATTGCCAATGTACTAGTGAGTCTGAGTCCTCACTAGGACTAGGATCAGCTAGTAATGTATACCCCAGATTTCAGTTTACTCTAATCTCTCACATGCATGTTACTGGCACAACATTAGTTTATCTGGAATGTAGCAGCACAAAATAGCCGGCCAGTTGGATGGCATACATAGCTACATTCTGACAAAAGCAATAAAAACTGGCGTGAACAGCAAAGATCTTTGCTACATATATATATATAGCAAGGAAGAAAGGGGTATGAATATAGGAGAGGAGAAAAAACAGAGAGCTTGATAATTAACTTTTGCAGCGGAATCAACAGTGAAGTGAATGAAGCAAGTGTGATGCAGAGTTGAGAACCTCGTGAGAAATGCTGCCAACTAGCATGACCGTGAGCCAGTGAGATAACAACAACCTGAAAAAAATCATGCAAATCTGCTTTCTCACGTGAAACTACCATGCCCCAGTGGATATCACCAGTCTTAGATGTAGATTTTTTGAGAAACAACCTGTGGTTGGATGGTTAAATGGACAGTGGTATCCCCAGCCCTATAATTTTGAAGTTGGCTAGGTAAGTACACATATGCTCAACCACATCATTTTGAAATTGAATGTGAGTTGCTCAATCATGCATTTAGTAATGAAGTTGGGCGAATTCTGCAAAGTTGTCGGTCAATGCTCAGGCTCAACATTTTCACGCTCGTAATCAAACTCTTGGTCGTAGATATTGTCATCACGCTCATCCTCTACAATCATGTTGTACATGATCACACAAGCCGTCATGACATTCCGCATCTTGCGTTGGCTCCATGTTCTGGCAGGAAAACAAACAATAGCCCATCAAGATTGGAGCACACCGAAAGCACGTTCCACATCCTTCCTAGCACCCTCTTGTGCTTGGGCAAACCTAGCTCGCTTCTCTCCTACCAGCCTGCAGCCTTCACAAGAGTTGACCACTAAGGATATATAGATACCATCAGCTAGGTAGTATCCCTTGTTGTAGCGGTGGCCATTGACCTCAAAGTTGACCTTTTTGCAATTGCCTTCTGCAAGGCTTGCGAACACCGTAGACCACGGAAGCACTTTTATGTCATTGTGAGAACCTGCCATGCCGAAGAAAGAGTGTCAAATCCGGAGAACTTGTGATGCCACAACTTCAAGTATGACCATGAAGACTTTAACATGCCCCTTATACTACCCCTGTCAAGCAAACAGACAATTCTTCCACTTCCGGTGCATATAATCTATGCTACCAAGCATTCGCAGAAAGCCTCTGGATTTATTAATTGATCGCCAACAACTGGATTGTATCTGCAGCATCTGGTTCTCTCAAGTACTCCGGGCCAAACACTGCTACCACAACTTTGCAGAACCTATACAATGATTCAAGCCATGTGGACTCACTCATCCGGGCATACGCATCCACAAGATTACCGGGAATTCCATATGCAAGCAAATCCCATATTTTTCTCAAACCCTCCATACCATTTTTTTAGTTTACAAAAACATTTGCAGTGTTCAGTTTTTTGAACCTTATAGAAGCTCTCAAATCAATTTTATTGGTTTTCTGTTTTGGTTTTTTCCTTTTACTTTTTTATTTCATTTTTATTTTTTCGCTTATTATTATTATTATTATTATTATTATTATTATTATTATTATTATTATTATTATTATTTAACCCTTTAAATTTTGCACACTTTTTTAATTTCGTGAACATTTTTCTAATTCACGTACTTTTCTCAAATTCGTGAATTGTTTTTGCAAATTCACGAACCTTTTCAAGTTTTTGTGAACTTCTCTCAAATTCGTGGACCTTTTCATATTCTTTTCTCAATGTCATGAAAATTTTGGATTTTGTGAACTTTTTTGAAATTCCTGAACTTTTTCAAATTGATGACTCTTTTCAATATATTGATTTTTCAAAATTATTTTTTTATATTTTGACCTTATTTTCAAATTCATGGCCTTTTTTAATCCACGAACATTTAATACATCCATTAAAAAAATTATATTTCACAAACATATTCAAAAATCCATGCTTTATGTTCCCATTGGTTTTCTGGGCTAGGTTTTGGTGGGGGGTTTCACCTGTTTTTTTCGGGATTTTTAGCTTCTTCTTTTTTCCTTTATGTTTATTTTTTGTTTTTTCATGGTGTGTGCCACCTGCCGATCGGCTGGTCTTTTTAAAAGATTGGTGGGTCATGAGCCGTCAGACCTGGTGTATCGAGTGGCCGAGTGGTGCCTCCATCATTGCAACATGGTTCTTGGTGCAGAATGTTTTTGCAACAGAGGTCTTACTGCGGAATTTATTTATTTTTGCAACAAAGGTCTTGTTACAAAAAAATTCAAGAGAGCTCTTGTTGCAGAAAAACACCCGATGAGAGAGCACCATGGGAGCTGAGCCGAGAGCTCGTGTGTGTGTGTGTGGAGAGAGAGAGAGGGGGGTAAGGAGAGGGGATGAGGGAAGAGAAAGGGGCCCACGACGCAGTGCCATGGGAGCTCGGTCAGGGGAGAGAGGGGTAACGAGAGAGGAGGAGGGAAGGAGAAAGGGGACTGGAGGTGCCGTCCTCCGGCAGGGTAGAGAATCATGCGTGCGTCTCCCTCTTGGTTGAGTGGTGGCGGGCGCTAGATGGGAGTTGGGATGGTGAAAGTGAAGGATGGTTGCTGCTGAGAAACAAGGGAGGTTGGTGGCGCTTGCTGTTGGGAGAGAAGAGTGACGAGAGAGATTTCGTGGAGATGAAAGCCCGAGGAGATAAGGTGCAGTAACGAGGAGGTGTGGCTCACTGGACATTCCTTTGAAGGAAATATGCCCTAGAGGCAATAATAAAGTTATTATTTATTTCCTTATATCATGATAAATGTTTATTATTCATGCTAGAATTGTATTAGCTGGAGACATAATACTTGTGTGAATACATAGACAAACTAAACGTCACTAGTATGCCTCTACTTGACTAGCTCGTTGATCGAAGATGGTTATGTTTCCTAACCATAGACATGTGTTGTCATTTGATTAACGGGATCACATCATTAGGAGAATGATGTGATTGGATTGACATGACCCATTCCATTAGCTTAGCACCCGATCGTTTAGTATGTTGCTATTGCTTTCTTCATGACTTATACATGTTCCTATGACTATGAGATTATGCAACTCCTGTTTTCCGGAGGAACACTTTGTGTGCTACCAAATGTCACAATGTAACTGGGTGATTATAAAGGTGCTCTATAGGTGTCTCCAAAGGCACATGTTGGGTTGGCGTATTTCGAGATTAGGATTTGTCACTCCGATTGTCGGAGAGGTATCTCTGGGCCCTCTCGGTAATGCACATCACTTAAGCCTTGCAAGCATTGCAACTAATGAGTTAGTTGCGAGATGATGTATTACAGAACAAGTAAAGAGACTTGCCGGTAACGAGATTGGACTAGGTATTGAGATACCGACGATCGAATCTCGGGCAAGTAACATACCGATGACAAAGGAAACAACGTATGTTGTTATGCGGTCTGACCGATAAAGATCTTCGTAGAATATGTAGGAGCCAATATGAGCATCCAGGTTCCGCTATTGGTTATTGACCGGAGATGTGTCTCGGTCATGTCTACATTGTTCTCGAACCCGTAGGGTCCGCACGCTTAATGTTACGATGACAGTTTCATTATGAGTTTATATATTTTGATGTGCTGAAGGTTGTTCCGAGTCCCGGATGTGATCACGGACATGATGAGGAGTCTCAAAATGGTCGAGACATGAAGATTGATATATTGGAAGCCTATGTTTGGACATCGGAAGTGTTCCGGGTGAAATCGGCATTTTACCGGAGTACCGGGAGGTTACCGGAACCCCCCGGTAACCTAATGGGCCTTAATGGGCCTAGTGGAGGAAGAGGAGAGGAGGCCTAGGGGCTGCCGCGCGCCCCTCCCCCCTCCCAAGTCCGAATTGGACAAGGAGGGGGGCGGC
>NC_041380.1:597862247-597877889 GCF_002162155.2 Triticum dicoccoides | reverse complement strand
CTTTCCCCCCTCTCCTCCTTCCCCCCAAGTCCTAATCCAACTAGGGAAAGGGGGAGTCCTACTCCCGGTAGGAGTAGGACTCCTCCGGCGGACCTCCTCCTACGGCCGGCCGCACCCCCCCTTGCTCCTTTATATACGGGGGCAGGGGGCACCTCTAAACACACAAGTTGATCTTCGTGATCGTTCTCTTAGCCGTGTGCGGTGCCCCCCTCCACCATAATCCTTGATAATATTGTAGCGGTGCTTAGGCGAAGCCCTGCGACGGTAGAACATCAAGATCGTCACCACGCCGTCGTGCTGACGGAACTCTTCCCGACACTTTGCTGGATCGGAGTCCGGGGATCGTCATCGAGCTGAACGTGTGCTAGAACTCGGAGGTGCCGTAGTTTCGGTGCTTGATCGGTCGGGCCGTGAAGACGTACGACTACATCAACCGCGTTGTCATAACGCTTCCGCTTTCGGTCTACGAGGGTACATGGACAACACTCTCCCCTCTTGTTGCTATACATCACCATGATCTTGCGTGTGCGTAGGAAATTTTTTGAAATTACTACGTTCCCCAACAGTGGCATCCGAGCCTAGGTTTTATGTGTTGATGTTATATGCACGAGTAGAACACAAGTGAGTTGTGGGCGATATAAGTCATACTGCTTACCAGCATGTCATACTTTGGTTCGGCGGTATTGTTGGATGAAGCGGCCCGGACCGACATTACGCGTACGCTTACGCGAGACTGGTTCTACCGACGTGCTTTGCACACAGGTGGCTGGCAGGTGTCAGTTTCTCCAACTTTAGTTGAACCGAGTGTGGCTACGCCCGGTCCTTGCGAAGGTTAAAACAGCACCAACTTGACAAACTATCATTGTGGTTTTGATGCGTAGGTAAGATTGGTTCTTGCTAAGCCCGTAACAGCCACGTAAAACTTGCAACAAACAAAGTAGAGGACATCTAACTTGTTTTTGCAGGGCATGTTGTGATGTGATATGGTCAAGACATGATGCTAAATTTTATTATATGAGATGATCATGTTTTGTAAGCAAGTTATCGGCAACTGGCAGGAGCCATATGGTTGTCGCTTTATTGTATGCAATGCAATCGCCATGTAATGCTTTACTTTATCACTAAGCGGTAGCGATAGTCGTAGAAGCATAAGATTGGCGAGATGACAACGATGCTACGATGGAGATCAAGGTGTCGCGCCGGTGACGATGGTGATCATGACGATGCTTCGGAGATGGAGATCACAAGCACAATATGATGATGGCCATATCATATCACTTATATTGATTGCATGTGATGTTTATCTTTTATGCATCTTATCTTGCTTTGATTGACGGTAGCATTATAAGATGATCTCTCACTAAATTTCAAGATAAAAGTGTTCTCCCTGAGTATGCACCGTTGCCAAAGTTCGTCGTGCCCAGACACCACGTGATGATCGGGTGTGATAAGCTCTACATCCATCTACAACGGGTGCAAGCCAGTTTTGCACACGCAGAATACTCAGGTTAAACTTGACGAGCCTAGTATATGCAGATATGGCCTCGGAACACTGAGACCGAAAGGTCGAGCGTGAATCATATAGTAGATATGATCAACATAGTGATGTTCACCATTGAAAACTACTCCATTTCACGTGATGATCGGTTATGGTTTAGTTGATTTGGATCACGTGATCACTTAGAAGATTAGAGGGTTGTCTTTCTAAGTGGGAGTTCTTAAGTAATATGATTAATTGAACTTAAATTTATCATGAACTTAGTACCTGATAGTATCTTGCTTGTTTATGTTTGATTGTAGATAGATGGCCCGTGTTGTTGTTCCGTTGAATTTTAATGCGTTCCTTGAGAAAGCAAAGTTGAAAGATGATGGTAGCAATTACACGGACTGGGTCCGTAACTTGAGGATTATCCTCATTGCTGCACAGAAGAATTACGTCCTGGAAGCACCGCTGGGTGCCAGGCCTGCTGCTGATGCAACTAACAACGTTAAGAACGTCTGGCATAGCAAAGCTGATGACTACTCGATAGTTCAATGTGCCATGCTTTACGGCTTAGAACCGGGACTTCAACGACGTTTTGAACGTCATGGAGCATATGAGATGTTCCAGGAGTTGAAGTTAATATTTCAAGCAAATGGCCGGATTGAGAGATATGAAGTCTCCAATAAGTTCTATAGCTGCAAGATGGAGGAGAACAGTTCTGTCAGTGAGCATATACTCAAAATGTCTGGGTATAATAATCACTTGATTCAACTGGGAGTTAATCTTCCGGATGATTGCGTCATTGACAGAATTCTCCAATCACTACCACCAAGCTACAAGAGCTTTGTGATGAACTATAACATGCAAGGGATGGATAAGACAATTCCCGAGCTCTTCGCAATGCTAAAAGCTGCGGAGGTAGAAATCAAGAAGGAGCATCAAGTGTTGATGGTCAACAAGACCACTAGTTTCAAGAAAAGGGGCAAAGGAAAGAAGAAGGGGAACTTCAAGAAGAACAGCAAGCAAGTTGCTGCTCAGGAGAAGAAACCCAAATATGGACCTAAGCCTGAAACTGAGTGCTTCTACTGCAAGCAGACTGGTCACTGGAAGCGGAACTGCCCCAAGTATTTGGCGGATAAGAAGGATGGCAAGGTGAACAAAGGTATATGTGATATACATGTTATTGATGTGTACCTTACTAGAGCTCGCAGTAGCACCTGGGTATTTGATACTGGTTCTGTTGCTAATATTTGCAACTCGAAATAGGGACTACGGATTAAGCGAACACTGATGAAGGACGAGGTGACGATGCGCGTGGGAAATGGTTCCAAAGTCGATGTGATCGCGGTCGGCACGCTACCTCTACATCTACCATCGGGATTAGTATTAGACCTAAATAATTGTTATTTGGTGCCAGCGTTGAGCATGAACATTATATCTGGATCTTGTTTGATGCGAGACGGTTATTCATTTAAATCAAAGAATAATGGTTGTTCTATTTATATGAGTAATATCTTTTATGGTCATGCACCCTTGAAGAGTGGTCTATTTTTGATGAATCTCGATAGTAGTGATACATATATTCATAATCTTGAAGCCAAAAGATGCAGAGTTGATAATGATAGTGCAACTTATTTGTGGCACTGCCGTTTAGGTCATATCGGTGTAAAGCGCATGAAGAAACTCCATACTGATGGACTTTTGGAACCACTTGATTATGAATCACTTGGTACTTCCGAACCGTGCCTCATGGGCAAGATGACTAAAACGCCGTTCTCCGGCACTATGGAGAGAGCAACAGATTTTTTGGAAATCATACATACAGATGTATGTGGTCCAATGAATGTTGAAGCTCGTGGCGGATATCGTTATTTTCTCACCTTTACAGATGATTTAAGCAGATATGGGTATATCTACTTAATGAAACATAAGTCTGAAACATTTGAAAAGTTCAAAGAATTTCAGAGTGAATTTGAAAATCATCGTAACAAGAAAATAAAGTTTCTACGATCTGATCGTGGAGGAGAATATTTGAGTTACAAGTTTGGTCTACATTTGAAACAATGCGGAATAGTTTCGCAACTCACGCCACCCGGAACACCACAGCGTAATGGTGTGTCCGAACGTCGTAATCGTACTTTACTTGATATGGTGCGATCTATGATGTCTCTTACAGATTTACCGCTATCGTTTTGGGGTTATGCTTTAGAGACGGCTGCATTCACGTTAAATAGGGCACCATCAAAATCTGTTGAGACGACACCTTATGAACTATGGTTTGGCAAGAAACCAAAGTTGTCGTTTATGAAAGTTTGGGGCTGCGATGCTTATGTGAAAAAGCTTCAACCTGATAAGCTCGAACCCAAATCGGAGAAATGTGTCTTCATAGGATACCCAAAGGAGACTGTTGGGTACACCTTCTATCACAGATCCGAAGGCAAGACATTTGTTGCTAAGAATGGATCCTTTCTAGAGAAGAAGTTTCTTTCGAAAGAAGTGAGTGGGAGGAAAGTAGAACTTGACGAGGTAACTGTACCTACTCCCTTATTGGAAAGTAGTAAATCATAGAAACCGGGTTCTATGACACCTACACCAATTAGTGAGGAAGCTAATGATGATGATCATGAAACTTCAGAACAAGTTACTACTGAACCTCGTAGATCAAGCAGAGTAAGATCCGCACCAGAGTGGTACGGTAATCCTATTCTGAAAGTCATGCTACTAGATCATGATGAACCTACGAACTATGAAGAAGCGATGGTGAGCCCAGATTCCGCAAAATGGCTTGAAGCCATGAAATCTGAGATGGGGTCCATGTATGAGAACAAAGTGTGGACTATGGTTGACTTGCCCAATGATCGGCAAGCAATTGAGAATAAATGGATTTTCAAGAAGAAGACTGACGCTGGCGGTAATATTACTGTCTACAAAGCTCGACTTGTCGCAAAAGGTTTTCGACAAGTTCAAGGGATTGACTATAATGAGACCTTCTCACCCTAGCGATGCTTAAGTCTGTCCGAATCATGTTAGCAATTGCCGCATTTTATGATTATGAAATTTGGCAGATGGATGTCAAAACTGCATTCCTGAATGGATTTCTAGAAGAAGAGTTGTATATGATGCAGCCAGAAGGTTTTGTCAATCCAAAGGGAGCTAACAAAGTGTGCAAGCTCCAGCGATCCATTTACGGACTGGTGCAAGCCTCTCGGAGTTGGAATAAACGCTTTGATAGTGTGATCAAAGCATTTGGTTTTGTACAGACTTTTGGAGAAGCATGTATTTACAAGAAAGTGAGTGGGAGCTCTGTAGCATTTCTGATATTATATGTGGATGACATATTGCTAATCGAAAATGATATAGAATTTCTGGATAGCATAAAGGGATACTTGAATAAGAGTTTTTCAATGAAAGACCTTGGTGAAGCTGCTTACATATTGGGCATTAAGATCTATAGAGATAGATCAAGACGCTTAATTGGACTTTCACAAAGCACATACCTTGACAAAGTTTTGAAGAAGTTCAAAATGGATCAAGCAAAGAAAGGATTCTTGCCTGTGTTATAAGGTGTGAAGTTGAGTAAGACTCAATGCCCGACCACTGCAGAAGATAGAGAGAAAATGAAAGATGTTCCCTATGCTTCAGCCATAGGCTCTATCATGTATGCAATGTTGTGTACCAGACCTGATGTGTGTCTTGCTATAAGTCTAGAAGGAAGGTACCAAAGTAATCCAGGAGTGGATCACTGGACAGCGGTCAAGAACATCCTGAAATACCTGAAAAGGACTAATGATATGTTTCTCGTATATGGAGGTGACAAAGAGCTCATCGTAAATGGTTACGTTGATGCAAGCTTTGACACTGATCCGGACGATTCAAAATCGCAAACCGGATACGTATTTACCTTAAACGGTGGATGCCGGTGTCAAAACCGGCGGATCTCGGGTAGGGGGTGTTCGGGTAGCCGGACTATACCTTTGCCGGACTCCTGGACTATGAAGATACAAGATTGAAGACTTCGTCCCGTGTCCGGATGGGACTTTCCTTGGCGTGGAAGGCAAGCTAGGCGATGCGGATACTCAAGATCTCCTACCATTGTAACCGACTCTGTGTAACCCTAACCCTATCTGGTGTCTATATAAACCGGAGGGTTCTAGTCCGTAGGACAACCATCTTCATACACAATCATACCATAGGCTAGCTTCTAGGGTTTAGCCTCCTTGATCTTGTGGTAGATCTACTCTTGTACTACCCATATCATCAATATTAATCAAGCAGGAGTAGGGTATTACCTCCATCGAGAGGGCCCGAACCTGGGTAAAAACATCGTGTCCCTTGTCTCCTGTTACCATCCGGCCTTGACGCACAGTTCGGGACCCCCTACCCGAGATCCGCCGGTTTTGACACCGACATTGGTGCTTTCATTGAGAGTTCCTCTGTGTCGTCGCCTTCAGGCCCGATGGCTCCTCTGATCATCAACAACGATGAAGTCCAGGGTGAGACTTTTCTCCCCGGACAGATCTTCGTCTTCGGCAGCTTCGCTCTGCGGGCCAATTCGCTTGGTCATCTGGAGCAGATCGAAAGCTACGCCCCTGGCCATCAAGTCAGGTTTGGAAGCTTAAACTACACGGCTGATGTCCGCGGAGACTTGATCTTCGACGGATTCGAGCCACAGCCAAGTGCGCCGCACTATCTCGAGGGGCATGATCTAGCTCTTTCTCCGAACAGTGTCCTGGAGGCCGCACACGCACCGGTTCCGACCCTCAACTCGGAGCCTATTACGCCAAGCGAGGATGAACGGTTGGACGTCACCTCGGGGGCTGCGATCTCAAAGGCGAGCGAGCCGAACGCCAGCCCTGCACTCTACGTGACCCATGACCCTGAGGGTCCGGGCTCCTTCCCGGACTCCGGACCCCCCGCGCCCCTGTCAGTTGAATCTGATTGGGCGCCGACAATGGAGTTCACCACCGCGGACATCTTTCAGCACTCGCCTTTCGGTGACATCCTGAACTCTCTCAAATCTCTCTCTTTATTAGGAGAGCCCTAGCCGGATTATGGTCAGCGAGGATGGGATACGGACGATGAAGAAATTCAAAGCCCGCCCACCACCCACTTTGTAGCTACTGTCGACAATTTAAACGACGTGCTCAACTTCGACTCCACAGACATCGACAGCATGGATGACGATGCAGGAGATACCGATGAACCAACGCCCATAGGGCATTGGACAGCCACCTCACCTCACGATGTGTACATGGTGGATACCCCTAAAGGAAGTGACAAGGAGGAAAAAGGGGACGGAACGGGAGATCGACACCCCGGAAAGCAATCAAAGCATCGACGTAAACGTTGACCCAAGCCCCGCCTCGATGAAAACCCAACCATAGAGCAGGACGAGCCGGTAGACGACGAGCAGGCCTCAGAGCAGCCGTCCGAACAGGGTAACACGGATAGAGCAACTGAACATCCCTCCACCGGCAAAAACGGCATTCCGGACGACCTTACGCCGGATAAACCCATAAAGCAGAATAGTCTCAACAAGAGGCTCGCTCCGACTGCCCGCAGCCTGAAAAAGCAGAAGCGGAAGCTAAAAACAGCGGAGGATGCACTCCGGATTAGATGGAGCAAAGTAATCAATACCGCCGATAAGTACGGCGACAGTCGCCGCACCGAAAGCTATCCGAAAAGAAAACTACTGCATGAATTCGACGAAGAGGCCCTAGAGCCCCCGCATTCAAAAAATAAGAATGCAACACGGTCGGATAGACGACCCCACAAAACGGCAAGTGGCGCCGCACTTAAATAGGCATGCGACCCACCTAAGGATTCGCATCATGCCCCAGCTAGGTCCATCTATGGGCCAAGAAAGCAAGCTCTCGTCAGCAATGCAAAAAAGCCATCATCAGAATCTGGCACACCCAAATATCGGGGCGCCGCACATCCCCTATGTTTCACTGATGAGGTTCTGGACTATGAATTTCCGGAGGGATTCAAACCCGTCAACATAGAGGCATATGATGGAACAACAAACCCCGGAGTCTGGATCGAGGACTATATCCTCCACATACATATGGCCAGAGGAGATGATCTCCACGCCATTAAATATTTACCCCTCAAGCTCAAAGGGCCAGCCCGGCACTGGCTTAAGAGCCTTCCCGAAAACACAATTGGAAGTTGGGAAGAGCTCGAGGATGCTTTCCGAGCAAATTTTCAAGGGACCTATGTCCGCCCTCCAGATGCAGACGATCTTAGTCACATAACCCAACAGCCCGGAGAATCAGCTCGGCAGTTCTGGAATAGATTCCTCACTAAAAAGAATCAGATAGTCGACTGTCCGGACGCCGAAGCCTTAGCAGCTTTCAGGCACAATGTCCGAGACGAATGGCTCGCCAGACACCTCGGCCAGGAAAAGCCAAGAACAATGGCCGCTCTAACAAGCCTCATGACCCGCTTTTGCGCACGAGAGGACAGCTGGTTGGCAAGGTGCAGCCCCAGCGACCCAAGTACATCCAAAACTAGGGATGGGAACGGAAAACCGCGACGCAACAAAGATCGTCGCCAGACTAAAGAAAAAAGTCCGAAGAGCACGGCAGTTAATGCCGGATTCAAAGGCTCACGACAAAATCAGACAAAACCACCCCTCCAAGAAAACAGGGATGATCCGTCCTACTTAAATAAAATCCTGGACAGGATATGTCAGATACACAGTACTCCTGGGAAGCCCGCTAACCATACCCACAGAGATTGTTGGGTTTTCAAGCAATCCGGCAGACTCAACGCCGAACACAAGGGGCTCGACACACCAAGCGAAGATGAGGACGAACCCCAGAAGCAGAGCACCAGGAAACAAAAGAACTTCCCACAAGAAGTAAAAACAGTGAACCTACTTCACATAACAAAACTTGTGGCGCCCATAAAGGCACGCACCACACGACCTATCCCCAAAGGGTCCCGCCACTGGTTGTTAAAACCAATCATCTTCGATCAGCTAGATTATTCTAGAAACGTCAAGAATGCAGGCTGGACTGCCTTGATACTGAATCCAATAATTGGCGGACTCCAGTTTTCAAATGTCCTTATGGACGGCGGCAGTGGACTAAACCTGATATATCAGGATACAATCCATCACATGGGAATAAACCCAGCACGAATCCGCCGCAGCAAAACCTCCTTTCAAGGGGTAACACCGGGTCCGGACACCCATTGTATGGGTTTTCTCCGGCTCGAAGTTATATTCGGCTCTGCCAATAACTTCCGCAGCGAAAAGCTGACTTTCCATATCGTCCCGTTCTCAAGTCGCTATCAAGCACTACTGGGACGTGAAGCTTTCGCTCGCTTTAACGCAATTCCGCACTATGCATCCCTCACACTTAAGATGCCCGGTCCACGAGGCATCATCTCTTTGAAGGGGAAGCACTAAAGTGCGCCTCCCCGAAGTGAAGGACTGTGCGGCCGCTTTGACAGCCGCACAATAAAATGGCCTCACCAGCCAAAAAACTTTCGACATAGGTCATTAAAGACCATGAACGCGGAACAGACGAGTTCAGTACAAGTTCATCATTAACGCAGGCTTATAGGCCATATACCCCCGTACTAGGGGCTACATGCAGAGACAATAAAGCTGAATTTTATATAATTTACTTTATATTTTGTCCATTTTAAAATTTTGTTCGGCACGACCCATTTTCAACTCAGTTCCTCTCTTTTACAGATTACCATCGTGCGACGCCCGTCCAGGATACGGTACAACGGAGACACAGGCGCAGACGTGCAGTAGGGACCCGTCACAAAGGATTCTCTTTAGATTAAGACCCTGTATAAACCTTTTTTACTGTCTCTTGTTGATACACATCCCCTGGTTTTTTCTGATATAACCAAGGAGGAGGCTGGCGTCTTGGCATGTGGCCACGTCAGAATTTTTGCACGTACCTGGACACTAAGGGCTTTCTTTTTTATGAAAAGTGTTGTTTTGCCCGCACTTATAAAGACCGAACACCTTAGAGAGTGTTCGGCGTCGCGAGTTTTGGCATTATATGCATCAGCTCCGAATCATGTCTTTGGTCAAATGTTGGGTTGCCCGGCTCCTGAGTTCGGCTACCTTATGTTCCGCTCTATCGGCTAAGGTAGCACCAGGAGAACTACTGCGATTATGCCCCGGTTCAGCTGGGCGAGCACCTCAGTAGAGAAAGCCGAAAACTGACTGTCATGATGTAGCGTGAGACTGGTCAGCCACTCGATGACCTATCGGAATTTATCGGATTCCTCCGCTTTAACGAAGGGTCGTTTCCCGGCCAGGCACATACGCGCCCCGAACTCGAGCGAGCGCAGTCGCCACCAAAGGTCTGCCTAAATAGTCCCACTGTCAAGCTCCTATGGCTAAGTGAAAGTGTTAAAGCATTATAGTCCGGTTGCCTGGCCCGCTGCGCTATCACCTCCTTTGTGGGACCAAGACATTGGGTTAAGTGTGAAAATGCGTCTTCTGTGAGCACCCCCGCACTATGTGCGTGGGGGCTGAAGCCAACGACTGCCGTCTTTCAGATTATATATATATTAAAAACGGCCGCACAGGAGGTGTTTCCAATACTTGAAGGCACAAGTATAAAAAGCCACTACAATATTGCTTTATAATTACATATGCTATCCTAAATTAGCATCCTTCGAGCACTGCGTCTCTATTATACGAGCGCCTTCAAGGACTTCCTGAAAATAGTGCTCGGAAGGTACTCGACTTTTGTCCGAATCTCGGGACGCAACAACGGTGGTCTCCATCTCTGCCCAGTATGTTTTGGCACGGGCAAGAGCCATCCTTGCGCTCTATGCATGCTGACCTCTTCATTGCATTAATACGCGGCACCGCGTCAAGGAGTTGCTGCACCATGCTAAAATAACTCTTCGGCTCCGATCTCTCCGACCAAAGATGACCCATGACGTACTTCATGGCGAGTCCGGACAACCTATTAAGTTCGGCCCACTGAGCCAAACGATCGTCCACTGCAAGTGGACGCTCTGGATTGTGAAACTGCGACCAGAAAAGCTTTTCC
This sequence comes from Triticum dicoccoides, assembly GCF_002162155.2. NCBI lineage: Eukaryota > Viridiplantae > Streptophyta > Magnoliopsida > Poales > Poaceae > Triticum > Triticum dicoccoides. Next base: position 597,867,368 of record NC_041380.1, on the reverse strand, counting down.
ACTTCGCGATCTTTTTGATCCCGAAAGTGTTCGGACGCATCGGCAGCACTCGCCGCCAAATCCAGATAGGTATCCTCCACACTCCACATCTGGTCCAATGGAGGAAGCTTCGGATCACAAAATTTTCTTCGCAGCATAAAGGGCTTTCCAGCCGCAATTTGTTCGGCCTGACGTAGCTCCTCCTTCGTAGCTCTCATCGCAGAGCGCGCGTCCTTGGCATTAGCAACGGCCTTCCTTAGGTCCGTCTGTCTCGCCTGGTCTTCTCTCTCCAGAAGTTTGCAACGGTCGACAGCGCTCTTTAACTCTTCGGCCACCCTGGCCATCTCTTCCTTGCTTCGGCAATGAGCCGCCTATTCGGCTCTCAGCTCTTCAGAGCTTTCTTGGCAGCCGCATCACTTTTTCTGGCTTGCTCTTTAGCTCGGGTAAGTTCTTCCCTAAGAGTCTCCACGGCGGCCGCACCATCTGCGTCAAGCATACACATTGTAAGACACTGGCATAAAGCTCTTCTTACATAACGCCACCCGAGGAATTACATACCTTGAGACTCATCAAGACGCTTGTTGACAAGCGCGATGTCAGCATCTGCCACGTCCAGTTGCCGCTTTAGTTCGGCAAAATCATTAGTCCGGCTTGATCCCGGACACCCTGCAGCCTACATTCAAAGGCAACATCTTAAGACCTGGGACTATGATCCTCCGCGTGCCGTCATTACTTGACGACGCGCAGAGTCTCAGGGGCTACTATCTACACAGGGCGCATCTTATTTACGCGCAACTGATAAAAGTGTACATTATCTAATGTACCTCAAAACCCGTCAGTAAACTCTTGACGGCCTCATGCAATCCGCTCTCTGCGGATGAGATCCTATCAATCACCGTGCCCATCAATACACGGTGCTCCTCCGAAATAGAAGCTCGCCCCAGCAGAATCTTTAGCTCCTCCGACCGAGCGCCAGACGTCGCCGGATTCGTCCCATGACCTCTTTTGAAGGCAGAACACGGAGAACCTCGGGGGGCCATGTAGCTATCTTCCGCCCCTGCCGGATTTGGAGAAGCCCTCCGCGATGACACCTCAGGGTCGCCCGCCTCGCTAGGCGGCACGGCAGGGGAAGGCGTCCCGCTCTCCATCATCTCCGGAAGAAGATCCCCCGAAGACGAGCTCTGCTGAGAAGGGCTGAGGTCCAAGCTACAAGGTAAAAAACTCGGTTAATCTTCTTAGATGTAAAATCAAGGATTTCTCTTATCCCTCAAAAGAAAATCTTTTCTCTATGTACGGCTCGCTGGAGGGCTTATCCCTTTGAGGTCGCAGTTCGGCCGAGGAACTCCCCGGCGTCGGACCCTCTGACGGAGATCTCTTCCCCCGCTTCGAGGTCGTGGTCTCCGGGTCGTCAGAGGCGGCCCTCTTCTTCCCCTTAGGAGAGGAATCGTCGGTTCCCCCCTTCGAAGTAGCCTCCTTCGAGGAGGCCATAGTTTCCTTGTCCTCCCCTTTGCTTCCCTCCAAAGGCACTATCGCCAACATCCTGACCAGCACGGGATCCGGCCTGGTTTCGGGAAGGGGAGCCGGACACCTGATCAACTTTGCCTTCGTTATCCACTCCTGTTTAAAAGGACGGCTCTTTTAGCGGCAAGTTTGTGACAATTATACGGATAGCAGGTCCGGGCACAGGGTTACTTACTTCATTATCTGGGCGATTGCAGCTTAAGCCTGCGTCCTCGGTCAAATCTGGACACATCTCTTGTGATCCGAAGAACAGTTTATACATCTCTGCGGGCGTTACGCCCATAAAATCCCGGAAAGCTCGTGGTCCCTCTGGATTAAATTCCCACAGGCGAAGGGAGCGGCGTTTTCCGGGCAGTATTTGGCGAATCAGCATGACCTGTGTCACCTTGACCAGGCTGAGGTCTCCTTTCAAGAGATCCTTAATGCGGCCCTGCAACAAAGGCACGTCTTTGGGCAGACCCCAATCTAACCCTCTGTTGACCCACGACGCTAGCCGTGGTGGGGGACCCGAGCGAAAGGCAGGAGGCGCCACCCACTTGGTGCCCCGGGGAACGGTGATATAAACCACTCTCGTTGCCACAAACCTAGCTCCTCTTGGAAAGAGCCTTCGGGCCATGGAGCATTGGCATTTTTGCTTATGATAGCGCCTCCGCACTCCGCGTGCCGACCATTGATCATCTTCGGCTCCACTTTGAAGGTCTTGAGCCATAAGCCAAAGTGAGGGGTAATGCAGAGGAACACTTCACACACGACGATAAACGAGGAGATATGGAGAATAGACACCGGAGCTAAATCATGGAATTCCAGCCCGTAATAAAATAGCAGTCCCCTCACAAAGGGGTCCATTGGGAAGCCTAACCCCCGAAGGAAGTGAGACATGAACACCACGCTCTCACCGGGCTGGGGACTGGGGGTAACCTGTCCTTGAGCAGGCAACCTATGCAAAATCTCACCGGTCAGGAACTTAGCTTCCCTCAACCTTAATACGTCCTCCTCCGTGACGGTGGAAGGCGTCCATCGACCTTGAAGGTCAGAACCGGACATTATCGAAGGTCCGAAGCGCCTAGAATCTGGAGCCTGGGGTGTTGGAACTCGAGGCGACAGGCGAACTCGTTTAAGATCGAGAAAAGGAGCGAGGCCTTGGTCTCTTTATAAGAGGTCGAATACCAAGAGCCCTCCCCGTAATCGTTTTGTACTCGCCTTTAATCAAGGGAACGTGCTAATGGGCACGATTGGGTTACCCACGCCCGTATTGATGAGAATCCCGTTAAAAGGGGCACACGATCTCTGCTTTGACAAGACGTGCCAAGGAAACCGCCTCGCAAAACATGCTGAGGGTAAAGAAAAAAGAGGATTCGTAAAAGGACTTGTCCGTAGTGTGATGACGCACTGCGGGATACGTCAGCAGATTTGATTTATGTTAATATTATTCTCTCTATGGCAGTATGTGGAAACCTATTTTGCAGAGCTGGACACTATTCTTGGTGTCTACAATCTTCTATGAAGGACTTGGAGGAGGAACCCGCCTTGCAACGCCGAAGACATTCTGCGCGTCGGACTCGTCGTCATTGAAGCCTGGTTCAGGGGCTACTGAGGGAGTCCTGGATTAGGGGGTGTTCGGGTAGCCGGACTATACCTTCGCCGGACTCTTGGACTATGAAGATACAAGATTGAAGACTTCGTCCTGTGTCCGGATGGGACTTTTCTTGGCGTGGAAGGCAAGCTAGGCGATGCGGATACTCAAGATCTCCTACCATTGTAACTGACTCTGTGTAACCCTAACCCTATCCGGTGTCTATATAAACCGGAGGGTTCTAGTCCGTAGGACAACCATCTTCATACACAACCATACCATAGGCTAGCTTCTAGGGTTTAGCCTCCTTGATCTCGTGGTAGATCTACTCTTGTACTACCCATATCATCAATATTAATCAAGCAGGAGTAGGGTATTACCTCCATCGAGAGGGCCCGAACCTGGGTAAAAATATCGTGTCCCTTGTCTCCTGTTACCATCCGGCCTTGACGCACAGTTCGGGACCCCCTACCCGAGATCCGCCGGTTTTGACACCGACAGTGGAGCTTTCAGTTGGTGCAGTTCTAAACAAAGCGTCGTGGCGGGATCTACATGTGAAGCGGAGTACATAGCTGCTTCGGAAGCAGCAAACGAAGGAGTCTGGATGAAGGAGTTCATATCCGATCTAGGTGTCATACCTAGTGCATCGGGTCCAATGAAAATCTTTTGTGACAATACTGGTGCAATTGTCTTGGCAAAGGAATCCAGATTTCACAAGAGAACCAAGCACATCAAGAGACGCTTCAATTCCATCAGGGATCTAGTCCAGGTGGGAGACATAGATATTTGCAAGATACATACGATCTGAATGTAGCAGACCCGTTGACTAAGCCTCTTCCACGAGCAAAACATGATCAGCACCAAGGCTCCATGGGTGTTAGAATCATTACTGTGTAATCTAGATTATTGACTCTAGTGCAAGTGGGAGACTGAAGGAAATATGCCCTAGAGGCAATAATAAAGTTATTATTTATCTCCTTATATCATGATAAATGTTTATTATTCATGCTAGAATTGTATTAACCGGAGACATAATACTTGTGTGAATACATAGACAAACTAAACGTCACTAGTATGCCTCTACTTGACTAGCTCGTTGATCGAAGATGGTTATGTTTCCTAACCATAGACATGTGTTGTCATTTGATTAACGGGATCACATCATTAGGAGAATGATGTGATTGACATGACCCATTCCATTAGCTTAGCACCCGATCATTTAGTATGTTGCTATTGCTTTCTTCATGACTTATACATGTTCCTATGACTATGAGATTATGCAACTCCCGTTTGCCGGAGGAACACTTTGTGTGCTACCAAACGTCACAACGTAACTGGGTGATTATAAAGGTGCTCTACAGGTGTCTCCAAAGGTACATGTTGGGTTGGCGTATTTCGAGATTAGGATTTGTCACTCCGATTGTCGGAGAGGTATCTCTGGGCCCTCTCGGTAATGCACATCACTTAAGCCTTGCAAGCATTGCAACTAATGAGTTAGTTGCGAGATGATGTATTACAGAACGAGTAAAGAGACTTGCCGGTAACGAGATTGAACTAGGTATTGACATACCGACGATCGAATCTCGGGCAAGTAACATACCGTTGACAAAGGGAACAACGTATGTTGTTATGCGGTCTGACCGATAAAGATCTTCGTAGAATATGTCGGAGCCAATATGAGCATCCAGGTTCCGCTATTGGTTATTGACCGGAGACGTGTCTCGGTCATTTCTACATTGTTCTCGAACCCGTAGGGTCCGCACGCTTAACGTTACGATGACAGTTTCATTATGAGTTTATATATTTTGATGTACCGAAGGTTTTTCGGAGTCCCGGATGTGATCACGGACATGACGAGGAGTCTCGAAATGGTCGAGACATGAAGATTGATATATTGGAAGCCTATGTTTGGACATTGGAAGTGTTCCGGGTGAAATCGGCATTTTACCGGAGTACCGGGAGGTTACCGGAACCCCCCGGTAACCTAATGGGCCTTAATGGGCCTAGTGGAGGAAGAGGAGAGGAGGCCTAGGGGCTGCCGCGCGCCC
>NC_041380.1:597848205-597861785 GCF_002162155.2 Triticum dicoccoides | reverse complement strand
TTCCCCCCAAGTGCTAATCCAACTAGGGAAAGGGGGAGTCCTACTCCCGGTAGGAGTAGGACTCCTCCGGCGCGCCTCCTCCTAGGGCCGGCCGCACCCCCCTTGCTCCTTTATATACGGGGGCAAGGGGCACCTCTAAACACACAAGTTGATCTTCGTGATCGTTCTCATAGCCGTGTGCAGTGCCTCCCTCCACCATAATCCTCGATAATATTGTAGCGGTGCTTAGGCAAAGCCCTGCGACTGTAGAACATCAAGATCGTCACCACGCCATCGTGCTGACAGAACTCTTCCCCGACACTTTGCTGGATCGGAGTCCGGGGATCGTCATCGAGCTGAACGTGTGCTAGAACTCGGAGGTGTCGTAGTTTCGTTGTTTGATCGGTCGGGCCGTGAAGACGTACGACTACATCAACCGCGTTGTCATAACGCTTCCGCTTTCGGTCTACGAGGGTACGTGGACAACACTCTCCTCTCTTGTTGCTATACATCCCCATGATCTTGCGTGTGCGTAGGAAATTTTTTGAAATTACTACGTTCCCCAACATCCTCGAGCAGTCGAAGCGGTTGACACACAGGATGTCATCAGCCGGTGATGGGAAGCTTTTTTCAAAAAAAATTCCTTTTGTTTTCTTTTTTTGGTTTTATTGAAAATTTATAAATTTGTTTTTTACAGGCAAGAACTTCTCAAGTTTGTAACCTTTTTAACATTTGTGAACTTCTTTTAAATTATGGAACATTTTTTCAATTATTTTTTAAATTTTCCAAATTAATGGTTTTTTGTATATATAAAATTCTTAAAATTTTCAACTTTGTGAACATTTTTCAAATTCGTGCTTTTTTCAAATGTGAAAACTTTTTGATATTCATTAAAGAATCTCAAATCCGTGAATTTTTTTCAAATTCACGAACATTTTTTATTTCCATAAACATATTTTAAATTTAGGAAACCGTTGCCATTGTTTTCTTTCTTCAATGCGCCTAGTAAGCAAAGGCCGCCGTGCGGTGGCCAGAAAGCGTGGGATTCCATAGGATGTCGTCCTCAGTGAGCTCATCAAGATGGACCTCGTCGAGAAGCATCCAAAGGATGAAGAACTATTTAATATGTTAGATGGAAACAATAGTGGGAGGAGGTTTGATCTTGAGGATCTAAGCGTTACTCTTGAGGGCCTCCCTCACCTTTCAATTCTTCCATGCAGAGGCCTCGTATATGAGTGGAGAGATGTCCTTGGGCTTACGGCCAAGAAGTCAAGGAGAGTCCCAGAACGGCGTCCTTGCGCCGTTTTCAACGATGATGATGGTAGAGGCATAGAAAAAGTTGAGGTCTTCCTTGTCACACGGGTTTCCATGCCCAACCCACAACTTAGTGGACGCCTTCCATTCAAACCAAGGCCAACACAAATGCAAAGCATGCGCAAACTAGTTTTTTAGTTTCCCTATGTACCAACTGGAAATACAAGGTTCAAAAATAAAACTGGAAATACATCATGTGATCCGTTGGCTAATTGTCCTTGTCAATTTTGGGGTATGAAATTAATGTTATCTATATTTGGACACATGTTAATGGATTTAATGTGATTAATTTGGCGCCATATTTTTAATGGCATTCCTAAATTAACATATCGGATTGGTATCAACCCAGTATAAAAAGGCTTGACATTTCATATCTTCTCCATCTCATCCTACAACCGGGACAACTATCAGCAGCATCTTGTGTCAACACCATACTAAGCCAAGATGAGGGTAACCCTTATGCTACTCCTGACCCTCACGTTTCTCGTGCTACCATCAGGTACAGTATATTCTTATAGTACCTTGCTTAATGATTTTTCTCCATCAAATTTTGCCAATAACAATGGTTTTTTTTCCTCTTCCTGCCGATTGGTATATTTCAGATGCTGAAACAACTTGTAGTTCCAGGGATTGGCCCCCGGGGGGTACAGCGTGTGATAGAAGCGAGTGTGAGGACAAATGTAAGAACTATTATAATGACTATTACCAGCATTCTACTTGTGTAGGTCTCTGTAGTTGGACTTCCATCTGTACAGACAATGGGTGCCATTGCTCAATTTGTGATGATCACAGCCATCCATTCGGGCACTGAATAAACTGATCCTAACTATGTATCCTGAAATGGTTTCCTCATTGAAATAAGAGAGATATTAATTGCAATGGTTTAGCACACGCTTGTAACAATCCCACAATATGTGTTGAATTCTTGCATGCGTAGACTACAGACATTGACATTCCAATCAGTGGCGGCTCCAGGAAATGAAGGCTGGGTATTCACCCAAAAAAACTTTTGCTCTAAATATAGTATAGTATGAACCAAACAACAGACCACTAGCAATATATGAACAAAACAACACTAGGATTGCTCTCAACCTCAACAGAAAGAGAAGTTGGTGTGGATGTAGAGGTAATTTTCTTTGCCTTTGAAGATATGTCCCACAATTGAAATAAGGTAACATCCTTCTTTCTCATCTACATCACAATCACATAAAACAAAGTAAAATCAGTGGCAATGTGGCATGGACCGGTCAATATTGGACAAACAAGCAATTCAATTTCAGTTTACTTGCAATCACTGAAAAAAGCTACAGATTTGTGGGAAAACAGAGGGAAACAATACCTTCAGTAGACCGAGGGCGGAGGTGAGCGTAAGGGCCGGGGTCCGGGGAGCAGGGGACGCCGGAGGCTGACTGGTGCCTGGCGGAGCGCCGGAGCACCGGAGCCGCGCCGCTGCTGAAGCCGGACCGGAGGGCGAACGGGCGAGGGCAGGCCGGCAGCGGCAGGGGAGGGAGAGGCGGAGAGCCTGAGCTAGAGAGGGCCGGCCGGAGCGCGGAGGGGAGGGGACCGAGCCACCAAGGTCCGAGGGGCGAGCCGGTGAGGGAGGCAGGAGAGGGCCGGCGGAGCCGGATCTAGGGGAGGCTGAATCGGGGTCGGGGGAGGGAGCTAGCAGTTAGGTTAGGGAAGGGGATCGATTGGAGGCTGGAGCTGCTACTCGCGCGCGTAACCAGACACCGAGTCTGGTCATGTGCGTAGCTGCCGTGGCATATTTCCAGATTCTACCGTATAGCGTATACATATTATATGTAGTAATTTTTTTCGACGTGAAATTCTTGGGTATTCCAGGAAAGTCCCAGGAATACCCAGCGCCGCCACTGATTCCAATGTGTACTTGAACGGAGTCTCAAGGACACCTTTGCCTTCCAGCCGTGTCTCAAGGGCGCCTTTTTTCGGAACAGCGTCCTTGGATATGAGAGGAAGGAAGGAAGGAAAAACTTGTCGTCATCGATGGATGGATCGCTCGCTCGCGGGTGCTCCTTTGTTTTTGGTTTGTTTGAAAAATTAAACCAAATCAAATCGAAACGATGATGCCTAGCTTGACCTCGATGATGCTCCTTTTCCTCATTTTCTCAAGCATATAAACAGATATGAAAAAGATTTATTCTGATGAAACGGAGACACAAGCACAAAAAACATGTACAATTGTCAATCTGTAAATGGTCGTAGCCCAGAAAGTATGATGGTGCTGAATGGTGTCTTGCTCACGAGGATTTAACAACCATGCTGGTGCATTAATGATTTGTCTTCACACACCAAGTAGTCGAAAATGTGATCCTACTCCTCCTTTTGGCAACTTAATTACCTGGTACTTTTCACTCAAATTTGTTCTGTAAAAGATAATCACTGCTTATGATTAATTGCTAAAATTCTTCCTTTTTTACGGAAATACTGAGAAGAATAAATCTGAGTGTCTGAGTGTGAGTATTACCTTTAAAGAATTATATAAATTAAAGGCCGATGCTAGGAGCCGGCGCACCAGCCGATTTTTTTTTTGGCCGGTCGGCCCACAACCGCTCGATTCAGCCCATGTGACCGTTCAATTGGATCCGTGCATCGTCTTCTTCCTTTTCCCTATCGTCTTCAATTCAGATCCAGCGTCCCCCCCTCCATTCCCCGCATCGGTGGGCGTCGGCCGCCTGCGATGCCGCGCTCATCCCTAGGTCGCCCCGCTTGTCGGCCACCCACGCCGCCGATTTTTTGTCGAAAGAGACCCTCTTCCCACTGGAATTGCCAAAAGAGACCTCCTGCGGACGAAATTGACAAAAGAGACCCCCTCACTAGTGGCGGCAGGCGACACGTGTCACCTGCTGCCACGCCATGAGGCGGCGGGCCCGACCGCCACCGCAGGAGGCGGCCGCGCGGGGCACAACGGCCTTCGTACAGTGCAGCGTGCCGCGATGGAACGGGCCGGGCCAGGTGGGCCCGGCCGCCACCGGGTGAGGCGGCCGCCGCTGCCGCTGTCACTCCCCGGCCGACACGAACTGCTGCGCGCGGGCCGAGCAGGTGGGCCACGCCGCCACTAGCCGAGGCGGCACATCTTGTGCTGCTGCACGCGCCACAGTGCGCAAACGCCGCTGATTCCGAGGCGCGACAGCGACACTGACAGCGGTGACTCCGACGCGCGGGAATATGGACCCTGATGCCCTGCTTTTGGTTCTTTCGCCCAGGAATCAGTCCTGCCTTTGCTTCTTTTGCCTCAGCGGATGCGATGGCACTGGGAATCTGATGCTGCAGGAAGCTGTTGTGCCGACACTACAGGGATCCTAAATTTCCCCCCTTAATTTTCTCGCCATCATTTATCGTCTGAGCTTATAAAAGGAGACACCGAGGCTCTCGTCCAGCCATCCTCGAAATCGGCACTGCGCAAAGTGTGTAACACATTTTTTCAGTCGGTATGAGTTTGCCTTGCTCGGATCAAAGCATTAGGCCGAGGAAAATGAAGAATGCAAGTTTGCCTCCGGGGGTGGCAGTCCTGCGGTGTTGGTGTGGCAATCTTTGCAAGGTGAAGGAGGTTACGGATTTTTCAGATTGGTTGGGCATGAAGTTTTTCATGTGCGCCAATTATGAGGAAGATCCACCCATAGCTATTTCAGAGTACGACAAGCCTCCGGTATGCTTTAACCATCACAAATAGGTATTGTTGGTATTTTGATAGATTCTTTAATAACATTCTTGTTTCTTGTTGTAGTCTCCTCCGCCTCTGTGCATGTACTATCGTTGGATTGACACGGAGATGCCGGCTTGGGCAGTGACTGAGATTCGTGAAAGAAGTCGCCGTGCGTGGAATAGTTTCTATGTGGAAGAGCGACGCGAGAAGGCGGAAGCTGAGGAGAAAGCGGGGCAAGAGAGAGAGTTAAAAGAATACTATGCGGAGCAACACCGGTTTTTTCAGGATTTAGGAAAGAAAAACAGGGAAGAGGCTCGTCGCAAGGAGGAGCAGGAACGACAGCGAAAGGAGGCTCGTGAGGCGGAGAGGCAGAGAAAGAAAGAAAGGGCTTGTCAGGCCAAGGCAGCAGAAGAAACTGGCGATGGAAAAGGAAAATATCCACGTTGGACTCAATAGATTCCTGTGGTAGTATTTTAAATTTCGCAATCATTTGTATCTTTATTTCTGCAGTTTAATGTAGCTTTATTTCAGTAGTTAAATGTAGCTTTATTTAAATTCTACGATGTATCGTATTTTCAGTTGTATGTTGTTGTGTTGTATCTTATTTTCAATTATACCTTGTCGTGATGGAAAAAAAAATAGTTTTAAAATAAAATAATGGCATGAAGCGGCGATTCGGTGCCCGAGCGCAGCTGCTCCCGAAATTGCTTGCGTCCGTTTCTAGCTTGGGATGCGAACAAAGCCCACTGGCGCGTCAGACGTGAGCTGCAGAAAATCGGGCGTTCGCATGAATACGGTACGAAACAGTGTCTCTTTTGTGGGGAGCTCCTATACGCCGCCCGTGTGCGTCCGATCGACGCAGCTTCGCTGAAGCGACGCGCCAACGGGCCGGCCCAATTATCACTGGTCGAGCAAAAAAAATCGTAAAAGAAGCGAGCGCTTGGGATCGAACTCCGGACCTACTTCTGCATTCCTAGGTGCCTACCAGCCGAGCTAGCAACCCACGACGATGTAAATGCAGCGCCAGCCGTAACGTATAATAGATAGCTGCAAATAATGTTTTTTATAAAATAAATATTTTTATTATCATGTTGAACAAATTTTAAAATACAGTAGATTTTTTTTTTGTAAAAACACTGAACAATTCAAAGCCACAAATGAACTATTTGTATTATACGTTGAACATTTTTCATATACGATGAACAAATTTTAAATACACAATGAACATTTTTTAATAGCGTTGAACAATTTCGTAGTATAAGATATAAGATGAACATTTTTGTAGTACACGATGAACATTTTTGTAATGTAAGGTGAACTATTTCATAAAATACAATGAACATTTTCTACGACGAAGATTTTTGTAATACATGATGAACTTTTTATATAATACGCAATAAAGAGAAAATAAAAAAGGAAACATAAAAGGAAAAAGGAATCAAAACATAAAATTAAAATACCGAAACAAAACAACTGAAAACCAGACAAAACAGTGAAAAAACTGGAAGGAAAAACCATAGAAGAAACACGAAAAAAACCCGCAAGGAAAAGATAAGGAAGCAGCAGCGAACGAATCAAAAGACAAAGGCAAATCCCGTACATGGGCCGGCCCACTAGAGGCTCCCCTCGGCGGAAGCACGACATTCTGACGCGGGAGCTCCTGTTCGGCGATGCAGGCGCTGGCTGGCCTCGCGTAATGGGCGAGCCCAGGAAACGGAGCGAAGAGCGCGGCCAGCCCAGGAAACGGAGCGAAGAGCGGATAGCAAAAAATGTGGTAGACAAGGATTCGAACTCGCACCTCCAGCAGCAAAATCTTCGAACACAGCCACTAGGCCATACTTCCTTAGTTGTTCATTTTGAGGACAAACGGACTTTATATATACCCAGCCTACTATGCGTATTATTTTATGATAAAATAAAAAATGAATGCACCATATAAAAACGTGAATTTCGAGAAAGTTCATAAAATTGAAAAAGGTGCGTACAAAATGAAGTAAATCGTGAATTTGAAAAAAGTTTACAAAATTTAGGATAAGGTACATAAAATTTTGACAAAAAGTTCACAAATTTGAAAAAGTTCATCTATTTTGAAAAGAGTTCACCGATTTTGATGAAAAAGTTCATCGATTTTGAAAAGAGTTCACCGATTTTGACGAAAAAGTTCATCGATTTTGAAAAAAGTTCATTAAATTTGCAAAATAGTTCACTGATTTTGAAAAAAGTTCACCAAAAATGGAAAATAACTTCACCGATTTGGAAATAGTTAATCAAAATTGAAAAAAAGTTCATCGATTTTGAAATAAAGTTCATCAGTTTTATAAAATTAAAAAAATAAGTGCGAAAATAAAAAAATAGTTCATCAAATTTAGAAAATAAGTGCGAAAATTTTAAAAAACTTCATCCATTTTAACAAAAAAGTGCGAACCAGGAAGGATAAAAAGGAAAAAAATGAAGAAGGAGAAGAAAAGAGGAAAGATGAATGTTTTCACGTGAGGTGTGGTGGCGCGGTGGTATGTCGATACTAGCTCGTAGGATGAGGTCGCCGGCTCGAGTCGCAATGCATACTTCTTTTTCGTTTTGAAAAACAGAAATTATTAGATGGGCCGGCCCAGGTCCCAGCGCTGCAGGCGCCAGTTTGCAAAATGAGCTATAACTGGCGCCTGCAGCGCCAAATAGGAAACGCCTTCTGACGCGGGAGTCCCTAGCTGACGCTCGTTAGCGTGAAAAGGACGAGCTTTCGCGCAGGCGCGAACTGAATGGGCCGGCCCATTCGATGGCGTTGTAGCGAGAGGCTACTTAAATACAAAAGAACAAAAAATGCCATACCTAGGAATCGAACTGGAAACCTGGCAACCACGAGTACCCGTTCTTCACCAGTTGAACTACTAAACATTTCTGGATAGTTGATCACGCAATTTTATTTAAACTCAATGCCGTGACAGATCCAGAAAAAATACAAAAAAAAATTCAACGATTGAACATTTTTGTAAATATACAACGTTCAATTTTTAAATAGATAAAGAACATTTTTGGATACATGCTGAACAATCTTGAAATACACATTGAATATTTTTGTGATATACGCTGAATATTTTGTTAAATATACATAAACTATTTTTTGTAAATATACACTGAACATTTTTTAACTACACATTGAACACTTTTGTGATTATAAGCTGAACAATATTGAAATAGAAATTGAACATTTTTGTGATATATGTTGAACAATTTTTATATATACATTGTACATTTTTGTAATATACGCTGAACAATTGTGATTTTTTTTATAAAAACCTTTTTTACTATTGTGGACAAGTTTTGAAATCATGAACAAAATTTGGAATTTCGAACATTTCTTAAAACATAGAATGAAAATAAAAACGAAAAAACATAAAAGAAAAGGAAAGAAAAAATAAAATAAATAGAAAACAGAAACAGAAGAAAACAAGAAAAACAGAAAACCAGTAAATGAAAAAAATATGAAATAAATCGGTCCAGGGAACCCTCTAGAAGGTTCCGAAAACCGTTTGCCTGGCCCTGCTTCAACGCACGAAATGGGCCGGCCCGTTTGCACTGCTCGCTCGTGCGCTTCAGCGGAAGCGGAGCAGATGGACGCACGCGAGCGTCAAATAGGGTTCGCCTTCTGACGCTAACGAGCGTCAAATAGGGTTTACCTCTTTCGTGGGCCCAAGGCGAGGTAAAGGGACGGAGGAAACGAGCTGGCGTACTGGGCCGTGGACCAGGACGTTACGGATTTAGCCGGGCCGTGGACCAGATAAGGGTCGTTCCGGAAACCCTCGCCACCGCTATCCCTTCTCCTTCTAGTGTTTGCGGCGGCGCTCGTCCTGTCCTGGCGCCGACGGCCGAAATGGAGGATGATGGTATGGAGTTCCTGCTTGACGCCATTGGCAGGTTAGTCCACGTAGATCTGTAAAATGGTTTTAGGATTTCTTCAGCAAGCTAGAGCACATGCAGAAGTAACCTCACGAACGAGGCTTGTTACCGGTGAATGCCGTCGTTTTTTCAGATACCCACTGCGAGAGGAGTTCGCTGACAACTTTGATCACCAGATCCGGTTCCGCTCGTGTTCTTGTCGGGCAACGGAGCTGCCCCTGCTGACTGCTGTTCCTGCTGACTCTAATGCTGGGTCTGGTTGCGCCGAAAAGGTCGGGGACGATGGCGCAGGTAGAGTGCGTGAAGGAGTGCGCAGTCGCCGGGACGCATCTCCGACAAGATCGGCGCAGTCGACTAACAGATTCAATCCAGAAGCACCTGGCTGGACAAAAAGGTGTGAAACAAAATCTTCTTCGCTGTTGGACTGTATTGCTTGACCTATGTATGCAAGTTCGTATGCAGTGAACGCTTTTTATCAGAAACATTAGTTTGCTTTGTTAGTCCGTACCAGAAATTCAGTAGCCATCGTTTAGGCGATCATTTTAGGCCAAACTTAATGTTTTTCCATGCCTCAATTACCTTGCAGGAAATCGACTCTATATCTCAAAGCCATGGAAGTCGTGCATATGGGCGATGCGAGTGCAGCATCTTTTGATGAAATGTTTGCTGGTCTCTGAAGCTCTGCTTGTGAGTGGTGCACCTTTGGCTATTCAGTGAGTGGAATGAAGGTTCAGGTACGATATCTTGTGTTTATTGCTTGTTTTCTGCATTACTAAGAGCGATGCATGATTTGTGACTTTGCCGCCGTTCGTAGCCATCTGACTCTTCGGTGATGGACCCAGCGGCGACCGTTTGGAGTACAACACAGCTGCCGGCACAAGATGATGGTGTGATTGAGGAGGTAATGTGGAATCGTTTTTGTCTGACGGTGTGTACCTTTTCTGTACCGAGAGAAGACATACATGGATTTTCAGGGGGGATGATCCAACTTGATTGCTGTTGTGTGTTCAAGCAAGAGCTGAACGAGGAGGGAGGACAAGATTCAATGGAAGAAGGCTTCGGCAGCTGGATCGTGGTCGACATGAACACTGAATCAGGCGTGATATCCGACGACGGCGTGTATGGGATCAGATGATGTAATCCTTGAGGGTTTCTGAATGTGCCGACATGAACATTGCTCGTTTATGTGGGTCATTAGTTCCACCGGTTATTGTGCCCAATTGTTATTATTAGGGAAAAGTGGTTGCCCCTATGTATCTGATGGCAGCGTAATATGAAGTTGAGATCGTTGAGACTTTTTTTCCTGCGACCTGTGATCTAATTTAAAGGCGTAAAATATGGGCAGGCGGATTTTTTTAGGGATAATGGATGGTTTTGTCAGCGTTTTTAAAAAAGCCAACATGCGCGAGGTGCCTTAAAAAACAGCTGACCATATTAAGTTCACTGGAGTCTGATCCCACCGTAGGAAACAGTCGTCATTAATTAACTATTAGGAATGGCCGTGTAGTCCCATGACTAAAAGTAATGAGACTAAAATTTGCTAGCCTCACCTATACTTGGATCCAAATACTAAAGAGACTAAAATCAAGTTATTGAGCATTTATTATCCTCCAAATCCTCCAATCCAGAACTCACATGTGTTAAAGGAGAGGAATTAAATGAGGAGAGAGAGGGCTAATACATATTTTAGTAGGTTTCCTATGACTAAAAAATTTTAGCCTCAAGACTAGTCCTAGCCTCTCTTTAGTCATGGGTGTTTAGAACTTTAGCCTCTAAAAGAGACTATTTTTAGTCAGACTAAAAATAGTCCCTTGGATCCAAGCACCCTCCTAGTCCGGCTCAGAAACATGGCTAAGCCATCCGACCGCAATCTGATTCGGAGCCACAGTGCAACGAGCCGTCGCATTGATTGCGAAGCTGGGTTGAACTAATTTCCGCAACATACGGTCGAGAAATACACTACAATGCACAGATCCACATGCCAACTTGCGGTGTGGATATCAGGATCATCTGAGCACGGGCTCAGAAACAGATATTCGCATTTTCTTTCCCTCCACTAATTATCGAACATCGTGCAACAACTACAAAATGAAATTAAGATAGAACATAATGCCTTACAATAAGAGAGTACAAACTAATAATCCAAGTACATCTGAATTAAACGGTACAACTGGAATACAGCTTAAAAACTACATGAAGGCATCATCGTCATCCTCCGTTGATGCAGAACTCTTGCCCTTCGAGGATGCAGTACTCTTGCCCTTGGACGATGCAGAACTCTTGCCCTTTGACGATGCAGAACCTGGAAGCGGCGGCATGAAGATATCATCTTCGTCCTCGCTCTCCTCAATCCATAAAAATGGATGCTTTTCTGCAGTCCTTCTAAAAGTTTCACTCTTCGGCTCCACTACCTTCTTCCACCTTGCATTCAACCTAAGAAGTTCTTTACGTACCTCCTCGTAGGTCCTTTCAGGCCACCCAGACCTACGTAATTGGTGAGCCAACTCATTCATTATGGTGTCACTACCGGTGAGTTCATCCCATGGAACTATCCTATTGTCCATCCTGAAATCGGTAGCTAGCCTCAGAAGAGTGCTGCTCATCCCAGGGTGAAAACTACGATCGAAAGGATAATGGGACATCTCGACTACACTACACTCGAATTCTTATCCACCTCCGTCTGAAGGGGGTTTTATAGGTAAAGAGGAGAAAATGGCGGGAAAGAACGACTGCGGTATGGCGGGAAAGGGTTGGCGGGAACATATGGCGGGAAGGGGTTGGCGGGAAACGGGTGGCAGGAAGATATGGCGGGAAGGGGTTGGCGGGAAACGGGTGGCGGGAACATATGGAGGGAAAGCGTTGGCGGGAAAATATTGAGGGGAAAGCATTGCCTGAAAATATATTTTTTCAATGTCTAAGATGGGCAATGGTTACACAGTATTCATCAGCCAAAATTTAAAAAAAAAATCATTTCGGCCTAACATAAGCAAAAGATTGGAGCGGGATAGTATGGCGGGAGATATACGGGAAAAATTGTTCCTGACTGGTGCATTTTTATTTCAGCATACATAGATGTTCAAATCGAAAAGTCTGATACAGACATATGTAGATACAATGGGTCGCGCACGTGGATAGATGAATCACCCTACTTTACCACGACCACCTGGCCTTTCCTTACGACCGGAAGGCGACAAGCGATTAGGTGGCCGAGTTACACGAAGACCACGGCCGTACTCCAATTCGGCTTCATGTGTCTGCGAGTCCTGCGTAGGTGGTGGAGTCGCGAATCCTTGTTGCGAACCTGAAGCGTAATTGTAGGCGTATGGTTGTGACTCTGCGGGGATAAAAGATGGGCCAATAACATCCCCTCCAAAGAACTTAGAGAGCAAAGGAGAGGAACAAGGTCACATAGAGTGTGTTTGCGCACGGAGCAGAAGCATAGTATATAAAAAGAAGAGGATCCCTGTAGTGTCGGCACAACAGGATAAACTCACCTACCGCAGCCTCGAATACCCGCAACGAGTGAGTGTATTTCTGTAGTGTCATTGCGTAGCAACAGCCAGCGCTGAGTGAGTGATTCCCGCAGTGCCGTCACGTCCGCTCACGGACAGCATCGAATCATCGCGAATAAAGAAGCTAAAGCAGGACTGATTGATACCCGGGCGAAAGAAACGAAAACATCAGCATGCATTTTCCCGCGCGTGGGAATCACCGCTGTCAGCAGCGCCTGGAAATCGGCGCGGTCACTGTCTGTCGCGCGTGCAGCAGACTGCCGCCAGCGTTGGTGGTGGCAGGGCCCACGGCTCGGCCCGCGAGTAGCACGTTGTGTCGGCCTGCAGGCGACAGGAGCAACGCCGGCCACCTCCCGCAGCGGCGGCTGGGCCCACCTGGCCCACCCCGTTTCGTCCCGCCTGCTGACGCTGTAGCTGGTCCGTTATACCCCGCGCTACCGCCTCCTGCCGTGGCGGCCGGGCCCGCCGCCTCCTGGCGCGGCGGCAGGCGCCACGTGTCGCCTGCCGCAGCTACCGCCACGGCCCAGGGGGTCCTTTTTGTCAAATATATCCACGGATAGTCTTTTTTATCAATTCTGTTGGTCGGGAGGTCCTTTTGGACAAAAAAGCCCACGCTGCCCTCCTCGTCCTTGGCCCCGTGCACGTCGGCAACTAGAGATGGCAGTTGTAACAAAAACACCATGCAGCAAAAAACACTGCGCTCCGCTGTAGCTACGGTTTGAGCTCCATAGTAGGATGTTGTATCAATTTTTAATACCTGTCATAACAAACGCCGACAATGGTTGCAACAAAGAAAATAGTAGTCGTCACCGCTGCCGCTGATTGCCGTTGTAGCAAAAACAATCGTCGTAGCCGCTGCCGCTGATGCCCGTTGGTTGTAGTACTCCGTCAAAACATCCCGGCTCGCTGGTTCCAGCAAAATCGACCGCCGGTTCCAGCAAAAATCGTCTTACCGTCGAGCCACCGCACCTTGCCGTGCTGCCCGTTGTAGCTCGCAATGTCGGCGGCTGTAGCAAAATGAGATGCTGGATGTAGAAAAAATCGCGACGCCATGTGTGATGTAGCAGAATGCGACACCGGTGGTAGCAAAAGGCAATACCGGTTGTAGAAAATTACGATGCCTGTTGAAGCATGTAGCAAAAAAGCACGATGCGGGTTGTTGCTCCGTGCAGCGCCGTCCCGTGGTCACCATGCTCACTGTTCGTGGCCGTAACCAC
>NC_041380.1:597847366-597847895 GCF_002162155.2 Triticum dicoccoides | reverse complement strand
CAGTTGTAACTCTCTCACCTTGAGCGCTCATTGCAGCAGCCTACGGCGAGGATGGGCTGCAGCTACGCTTTTGTGCGGGATAGAGAAAAAGTACAGGAGGCGAGCTCTTCGTTATGGCGCCTGGGCACACTGCGGCTCATTGGGGCAGAGAGAGACTATGGTGTTTGGTGCGAGAAGAGAAAAGCTGGAGAGGATGTGTGGATAAAAACTAACGTGAACACATAAGGGACGTTGCGTATGCACAGGGACCACCAGCGCGTGCTTCTCTATGCGAGCGACGCTAATATACGGCTGTAGGATGTCTGACGATCCGACGAAGCGCGCGTGACCGGCCAAGTGTTCGGCCGGCGTGTAGTAGGCAAACGTTTTTCTAAATTAAATTGATAATAAAAATAAAAATAAAAGTAACCATTGTGGAGCCTGTGAATGTGATACATGCCTCAAAAGAAAATCATCTTTTATGTGTGCCGAAGGTACGCAGAATGGCCCTTGGCAATAAGCGGCATACACCATATGCCGATAACCCTAA
>NC_041380.1:597842320-597847194 GCF_002162155.2 Triticum dicoccoides | reverse complement strand
TCCATGCGTGTAGCATTACTCCTACATATGCTCATCATCAGAATCGCAACAGGAGTTTATATCGTCAACGGTTCCAGCGGCAGCATCACCTTCTCGGACAAATGGCGTCTCCTTCCAATAGTTTGTCATTGACGAGAAGACATGCATGAAATACGGCGTAGGCAGCCACTCAGCGCCACGGGTCATGTCGGCTGGTCTATCAGATGGAGGTATGTATATGTGCATCATATCCATGTCCCAGCGTTCGGTTGAGTAGGCTTTTTTCTAGATGTGGGTTGAGTAGGCCTTTTTTTCAAACGCGCAAAAGCTTTGCGCGTCGATGTATTAGAAGAAGAGAAATAGAAGTACAGAGAGTCCAGCGGCTTGCCGCGGTTACATTCATCCCCACGGTAGCATATGGTGGGCAGCCATTAACACCATGGGGCACCCAACAACGCGCTACATGCTAGAAGGTCCTACCTCCAAAAGTTCGACAACCCCCTCGTACCAGAAAGTTTCCATAGCTCAACCTCATCACTAATGCGACAACAAAGCTCTCTAGCAACGACCGCTGACCGCTGGATGACACGACTATTACGCTCCTTCCATAGCATCCAGGCGATGAGGAGGGCAAGCAAATCAAAACCCTTCCTCTGCTCCTTCGGGATCAACTGGCCGAGGCCGCATCGTGCGAGGGCAGAGTGCCACGCCTCTTTGGCAAACACACAGCCCAGTGCCAGGTGGTTTGCAGTCTCAGTCTCCTGCTCGCATAATGGGCACATGACGTGGGACTGGAGGCCGTGTCGAAGGCGTCTGTCTGCCGTCCAAATCCGACGCTTCATCGGTAGCCAGAAGTGAAGCTTGCACTTGGCCGGGACCCAAGTCTTTCAAAGGGCCCGACCGCATGGAAACCTCTCGAGGCCAGCAAAGAACACCTGGTAAGCTGAGCTCGCAGAATATACCTCAGTCGGCATCCACTTCCAGATTATGTGATCCGGAATCTCAGGGAGTAGGTGCACCTCGAGAAGCAAGTCCGTGAGCATCAAGAATTGAGTTAGCACTCTAACCGTCAACACCCCTGTGATGTCCCTGATCTAAGCGCGGTCCGCCAAGGCCTCATGAACCGTTCGCGTGTGTCGCGCACCGTTGTTTACCGATAGGAATAGCTCTGGGGTTTCGAACTAAATGGAATGCCCGTGGAGCCAAAAATCCGTCCAAAAGAGAGCCTTTTACCATCCCCCAACATCACCTTGATGGATGAGTCAAAAATAGCCTGCACCTTAGGCTGCACGGCCGGCTGCAGGCCCGACCAGCAGCAATCAGATGTTCGTTGCATCCATAGCCAGCGTGCCCGAAACGCATAGCCAAATAGCTTGAGGTTCAGGACGCCCAATCCACCATAATCGAACGACTTGCACACTTGCTCCCAAGCCACCAGACAATGGCCACCACTGACGACGTCGTTAACTTTCCAAAAGAAGGCACGAATCCTCTTCTCAAACCCATCGATCAGCCATACGAGCAGCTGCATCGCGATGGAGTTATACATGGGGATGGATGTGAGGACCGACTGGACTAGCACGAGGCGACCAACCACGGTGATCCAACGAGCAATCCATGGCTGTAGTCGATTGCATACCCTGTCCAATAAAGGTTGAAGGCACGCCCTTGGCAACCTCAGCTTGTACGAGAAAGGGAGACCGAGATAGGTGCAGGGGAACCTCAGTATCTGGCATGGAAAGTGTTGGACAACAACTACTAGGTGCTCCTAGGAGCATCTGATCGGCGATAATGAGCACTTACGTAGATTGGTGCGCAACCCTGATGCTCCACCAAAACAGTCAAGCGCGGCCCGCACGAGCGACAGGTCCGAAGAGGATGGCTTGACAAAGACAACCACATCATCGGTGTACATCAAGGTGCGGAAGCGGGCACCTTGGCACTACAGCAGCGACAACATGCCCATGCCCTCAGCCCTAGTGAGAAGGGTGTTCAGCACCTCCATCACAAGGAGGAACAACATGGGCGACAACGGGTCGCCCTGGGGGAGACCCTGGTGATGGAGGAATGGCCTTCCAGGCACTCCATTCAGAAGGATGGAGGAGCTTGCCGACGAGAGTAGGATGCACACCCATTCGACAAACCTCGGGCCGAAGCCAGCGTGGCAAAGCACATGCAGAAGGAAGGGCCACGAAACAGAATCAAACGCCTTCGATATGTCGATCTTGAGGAGCATGGAAGGGATCCGACGCACATGCAGTGCCCTAGTGATGAGCTGCAGGTTGAGTAGGCTTCCATAGGAGATGGAGAAGGTTCACCGATGGAGTTCGTTTCTTTTTCTCTTCCATTGATTGATTGAATGATAGAGCGAAAGGATCGATGGTTGATTAGTTATACTCGTGCATGCGCGTGTTGGTACTTTACTTGATCGGAAGACAGAGCCAGCATATATCTTGAAATTTACGAAGTCGCCGTAGGCACCTCGTCGTTGACGGGAACGTCTCCTCCCACTGAATCCACTTCGACGGAAATCCTGAAATAAATTCAAAAATAAATGCGAGCACCAGGATTTGAACCCTAGTGGGCTGGGGATACCACAGTCCCTCTAACCATCCAAACACAGGTTGGTTCACATCCAGCAACAACAACAACAACAACAACAACAACAACAACAACTGTTGGGGATCGTAGCAGAAATTTAAAATTTTCTATGCATCACCAAGATCTATCTATGGAGTAATCTAGCAACGAGGGAAAGGGGAGTGCATCTACATACCCTTGTAGATTGCTAAGCGTAAGCGTTGCAAGAACGCGGATGAGGTAGTCGTACTCGTGGCGATTCAGATCGTGGTCGATTCTGATCTAAGCGCCGAAAAACGGCGCCTCCGCGTTCAACACACGTGCAGCCCGGTGACGTCTCCCATGCCTTGATCCAGCAAGGAGAGAGGGAGAGGTTGGGGAAGACTCCGTCCAGCAGCAGCACGACGGTGTGGTGGTGGTGGAGGAGCGCGGTACTCCAGCAGGGCTTCGCCAAGCACTACGAGAGACGAGGAGGGAGAGAGGTAGGGCTGCGCCTTGGGAGAGAGAGACTCGTGTGTTGGGCAGCCCCAAAACCTCCACTATATATAGGGTCAAAGGGGAGGGGAGGCGCCCTAGGGTTTCCCCTAGGGGGGCGGCGGCCAAGGCAGATGGGATCTCCCCTTTGGGTGACTTGGCCCCCAAGCCAGGAGGTGGGAACCCTAGATGGGGCGCCCCAAACCCCTGGTCACGTGGGAATAGGTGTGGGGGCGCACAGCCCCTTAGTGGGATGGTTTGCCCCCTTCCCTTGGCCCATGAAGCCACCCAACACTTGCCGGGGCTCCCGAAATACCTTTCGGTCATGCGGTCATCACCCGGTACCTCGGGAACACTTCCGGACTCCAAAACCCTTTGTCCAATATATCAATCTTCACCTCCGGACCATTCCCGAACTCCTCGTGACGTCCGGGATCTCATCCAGGACTCCGAACAACATTCGGTAACCGCATACATACCTTCCCTATAACCCTAGCGTCATCGAACATTAAGTGTGTAGACCCTATAGGTTCGGGAATCATGCAGACACGGCCGAGACATCTCTCTGGTCAATAACCAACAGCGGGATCTGGATACCCATGTTGGCTCCCACATGTTCCACGATGATCTCATCGGATGAACCACGATGTCAAGGATTCAATCAATCCCGTGTACAATTCCCTTTGTCTACTGGTATGATACTTGCCCGAGATTCGATCGTCGGTATCCCGATACCTTGTTCAATCTCGTTACCGGCAAGTCTCTTTACTCGTTCCATAAAACATCATCCCATGATCAACTCCTTGGTCACATTGTGCACATTATGATGATGTCCTACTGAGTGGGCCCAGAGATACCTTTCCGTCATACGGAGTGACAAATCCCAGTCTCGATTCGTGCCAACCCAATAGACACTTTTGGAGATACCCGTAGTGCACCTTTATAGCCACCCAGTTACGTTGTGACGTTTGGTACACCCAAAGCATTCCTACGGTATCCGGGAATTTCACAATCTCATGGTCTAAGGAAATGATACTTGACATTAGAAAAGCTTTAGCATACGAACTACACAATCTTGTGCTAGGCTTAGGATTGGGTCTTGTCCATCACATCATTCTCCTAATGATGTGATCCCGTTATCAACGACATCCAATGTCCATGGTCAGGAAACCGTAACCATCTATTGATCAACGAGCTAGTCAACTAGAGGCTTACTAGGGACATGGTGTTGTCTATGTATCCACACATGTATCTGAGTTTTCTATCAATACAATTCTAGCATGGATAATAAATGATTATCATGAACAAGGAAATATAATAATAATAACTAATTTATTATTGCCTCTAGGGCATATTTCCAACAGTCTCCCACTTGCACTAGAGTCAATAATCTAGTTCACATCGCTATGTGATTAACACTCAAGGTCACATCCTGTGACGCCCGGATAATCAAGCTACAGTAACCTCTGCTAATGATGCCACGTCACCTCAATTATAGTTGCTAATCTCGAGTTAGTTCGAAACCGATTCAAATTCAAATTCAAAATCAGGCAAACGATAAAAGTTTTCAAATATTAAAACTAAAATGTTCGGAGTGAACCAAATATTGCATAGATAATTATGATGGGAAAACCGCACATTTATAAAATGTTTAAACACTATGAGATAAATAAAATAGTAGCAAAACAATTAATTAAATACCTTTTATAAATAATAAAATGTCAAACTAAGTTATTTGGGGTCTAGCTTTTTTTTTTGTGTGACTATGGACTAAGTTGAAATACTAAGTGTATATTTTACTAAATTAAAATGCAACTAAAATAAAGAAAGAAATAAATAAT
>NC_041380.1:597834715-597842022 GCF_002162155.2 Triticum dicoccoides | reverse complement strand
AGCCGCCCGCGGCCACCTGCCTCCGAACGGGACCACCGTCGAGCTCCCGCACGCCCTGGACCGCGCTTGGCCGCGCCCGACCGTGGCCGACCGCGCGCGCTCACGCCCACGCCCCCTCTGACCGAGCCCGGCCATGGACGGTCCCCGCCGCCCTTGCTGCTGCACGCCCGCCGCCGCCGAACCTCGTCACTGGCCTTGTTTTCGGCCACCTCCAGCACCAACCACTAGCCCAACTCGATGCGCGCCAACGCGCTCATCCTTCCGATGCTCGTGGGTGACCAAGTGGTCACCGGAACGCAACTCCGGCGAGCCACTACCGTGGTTCCCCTCCCCGCACGCCCACACGCCCTCCCCTGGACGCATCGTGGGCACGACCCCGCCGACGCCCTCCGTCGCCTCCGTGCGGGTGCGCGGCGCCCGCACCCGATAACGCCCGTGCGCCCGCTCGGGCTGCGCCCCGCGCCCGAACCCATTAGGCCTTGGGCCTATGACAAGTGGGCCACTGCCCAGAGAACGTTTCCAAAAAAAGGGGTTTTAAAAAGGAATAATAGAAAATAAATAATAACTAAAAATAAACTTAATTAATTAATTAATTAATTAACTAAATTAATTAAGTTAATTAATCCTAGTTAATTAATCTAATTAACATGTTAGTTTAGGTAAACAGTAATTAGTTTAACCTAAACCCTAACCAACCTAACAGTGTATGACAGGTGGGTCCCACTGGACCCACACATCAGTTTGACCAGTCAACACCTCTGTTGACTGCTGATGTCATGATGACGTCAGCAATCACTGTTTTGGATAATGTTGGGTTTAAATAAATAATTAAAATCAGAAAATGATTTAAATCTTTAAAAAAAATCATATCTTTTAATCCGTAATTCGGATGAAAATACTTTATACATGAAAGTTGCTCAGAACGACGAGACGATTCCGGATACGCAACCCGTTCGTCCGCCACACCCCCCTAACCTATCGAACTCGCAACTTTCCCCCCTCCGGCTCCTCTGCCCGAAAACACGGAACCCCAGGAATACTTCCCGGATGCTTCCCCCCTTCACCGGTATCACCTCCTACCGCGTAGAACACGTCTAGCTCTGCCTGTTATCCTGTTATGCACTTGCTTGCTATGTATTTACTGTTTCTCCCCCCTCTTCTCTTCGGTAGACCCCGTGACGAGGCTGACGCCGCAGTTCTACTACGGAGTTGACGACCCCTCTCTCTTGCCAGAGCAACCAGGCAAGCCCCCCCTTTGATCACCAGATATCGCCTACTCTTCTCTATACTGCTTGCATTAGAGTAGTGTAGCATGTTACTGCTTTCCGTTAATCCTATTCTGATGCATAGCCTGTCATTGCTGCTACAGTCATTGATACCTTACCCGCAATCCTAAATGCTTAGTATAGGATGCTAGTTTATCATCATTGGCCCTACATTCTTGTCAGTCTGCCTTGCTATACTATCGGGCCGTGATCACTTGGGACGTGATCACGGGTATATACTATACATTCATACATACTATACAGATGGTGACTAAAGTCGGGTCAGCTCATTGAGTACCCGCAAGTGATTCTGACGAGGGGGCTGAAAGGACAGGTGGCTCCATCCCGGTAGAGGTGGGCCTGGGTTCCCGACGGCCCTCGACTGTTACTTTGTGGTGGAGCGACAGGGCAGGTTGAGACCACCTAGGAGACAGGTGGGCCTGGCCCTGTTCGGCGTTCGCGGATACTTAACACGCTTAACGAGACCTTGGTATTTGATCTGAGTCGGCTACGAGCCTATACGCACTAACCATCTACGTGGGAGTAGTTATGGGTATCCCGACGTCGTGGTATCAGCCGAAGCACTTCAGACGTCAGCGACGGAGCGGCGCGCGCCGAATTGGACTGGAACGCCACTAGGCTAGGTCTGCTTTCGGCCGCCCACGCAACATGCAGGTGTGCTCAGGGCGATGGGCCCAGACCCCTGCGCGCTTAGGTTTAGACCGGCGTGCTGACCTCTCTGTTTTGCCTAGGTGGGGCTGCGACGTGTTGATCTTCCGAGGCCGGGCATGACCCAGGAAAGTGTGTCCGGCCAAATGGGATCGAGCGTGTTGGGTTATGTGGTGCACCCCTGCAGGGAAGTTAATCTATTCGAATAGCCGTGATCTTCGGTAACAGGACGACTTGGAGTTGTACCTTGACCTTATGACAACTAGAACCAGATACTTAATAAAACACACCCTTCAAAGTTCCACAGACAACCCGGTGATCGCTTTTCCGCAGGGCGACGAGGAGAGGATCGCCGGGTAGGTTTATGCTATGCGATGCTACTTGGAGATGCTACTTGGAGATGCTACTTGGAGATGCTACTTGGAGATGCTACTTGGAGGACTTCAACCTACTCTCTCCTACATGCTGCAAGACGGAGGCTGCCAGAAGCGTAGTCTTCGACAGGATTAGCTATCCCCCTCTTATTCTGGCATTCTGCAGTTCAGTCCACTGATATGGCCTCCTTACACATATACCCATGCATATGTAGTGTAGCTCCTTGCTTGCGAGTACTTTGGATGAGTACTCACGGTTGCTTTTCTCCCTCTTTTCCCCTTTCCCTTCTACCTGGTTGTCGCAACCAGATGCTGGAGCCCTGGAGCCAGACGCCACCGTCGGCGACGACGCCTACTACACCGGAGGTGCCTACTACTACTTGCAGCCCGCTGACGACGTCCAGGAGTAGTTAGGAGGATCCCAGGCAGGAGGCCTGCGCCTCTTTCGATCTGTATCCCAGTTTGTGCTAGCCATCTTATGGCACCCTGTTTAACTTATGTCTGTACTCAGATATTGTTGCTTCCGCTGACTCGTCTATGATCGAGCACTTGTATTCGAGCCCTCGAGGCCCCTGGCTTGTATTATGATGCTTGTATGACTTATTTTATTTGTAGAGTTGTGTTGTGATATCTTCCCGTGAGTCCCTGATCTTGATCGTACACATTTGCGTGCATGATTAGTGTACGATTAAATCGGGGGCGTCACAAGTTGGTATCAGAGCCGACTGCCTGTAGGAATCCGCCTTCCAACTCCTTGGCCGAAGTCGAGTCTAGACTTTAAAAAACTTTTACTAACTTGGCTGTGTGCCTTACGGGCCCACGTCGCCATTGGGTGGTACTAGGGTCTTTTACTCCTCGACCTTTACTCTGGGACTCTGAGCTCTCTTCTATTCGGGTTAAATGATTTCGCTAAAAACAAAACTAACTTTAGGTTCTCGCAAGTACTTTCTCCCGGAGAGCCACTTGTTACCGATGATCGCCTGCTGCACCAGAAGATTTCGAAGATACTCTCCGATTTTCTCTCGAGACCTTGTGCCCGTTGCTTTTGCAATTCTCGACCACCGATAAACCCTTATGGATAACTACTTACACTTGCCATTCATACGATCCTCCCCCATTGATCTTGTTATTACAAGTTACTCCGAAGTTTTCTCTATTGTTCCGAGAATACGTTGTGCCTACTGCCTAGCAGTTCTTTGCCACACGAATACCCCTTCAAATAAATCCTCGCACTTGTCGAGTATCCGCTCACCCCCAGTTGTTCATGTGTTTCACAAAAGTCTTCAAAATACTATTCGATCTTCCGAAAATCCTCTGGAGCCTTTGGCTCTTGAAATTCTTGCCTGCTTGCATTATGGTTAATCCCATAAGTCTCGTAGTCTTCTTGACATTCCTTGTCGTTATCATTTTCAGTCTGTTGACTCAATATGATTGCGAATACACGCAATCATCATTGATCCTTATAAATTACCTTTCCGGCTGAGCTGCAATTCTTTTAACTGGAATTGTTTCTCGACCAATCCAATTGTCGTTGATTGTACCCTAAGGCTATTCAACTTATCCATTCCTAATCAGAGCATTGCTTCTGATCCCTTGACATGGAATTCATAATTCTTTTGCAATTAAGCTTTGAATTAGTCAGTTGTTTCTATCTTCTGATCTCCTTGCATTCTTCTTCTTCTGGTTGAGTACCGATACTCACATCAGCCCCGTTGTGGATCGCCATATCCACTGTTGGATTATTATCCGATAGTGTCCTTCATAATTAATCACCTTGTGAGTTCTTCCTCTGATACATAATGCCTTTGGTAAATTGTATCCTCTCCTTTTTTTAACCTTGCTCTGCTTTCGAGCTTGTGTTATTTACCTTGGAAGTTTGTAGCATATGTTCCTTAAATGCCCCAATGGGTTGAACCGATGCCTTCCTTAATCGGTGTGAACTCGAAAGTTTTCACGGGTCATACTGCTCTGGTAATTCACCAGGTAGGTTTTGACACTGGAATCATTTTATCTAGAGCAGGAATGAAAGGTTATACATTGAAGAAGTGGGAGTCGACCTTGAACTCTGTGTTCATGCCCATGGACACGATGTAGATCTTATCATTAAAGCTTCTCTTAAATTAATTATTCCCTTGGTATAAGTTTATATCTGGGATCCGGCCTTTTGCAATCGTGGTTCTGACCATGTTCTCCTGTAAATACCTTTTCTCGGACAAGTTTAAGCACTTGTCTTCTACAAAGCAATACCCTATTCCAACCTCTACTTTGATCTATCGTCGAGTATTACCCCCCTGGAATCTCGAGATTATCATGGAACTGCATAACTTCTTATGAGTTCTTCATCAAGTGCTACCTTCCCATTGATTCCAATTTTTCCACGGGCTCTGAGTTATTAGACACTCAAAGACACCGATAACTGAACCGAGTCCGCACTACGGTTCAACAACTCTCCAGTAAGCTTCTATAAGTACGAGTTTGTACCCGATCACGCCATTCCTAGCCTGTTTGGCTATATCATTATCTTGATGATTTCAAACTGTGCTACCTGATCCTTATTCTCGGAGCACCAATTTGCGACGATAGCTAAGCTTACGTCGATTTTCCTCGTCATACCCTTTCACCTTAAACAACCAACTTGAGTTCGAGTTTGTGTCGTAACTGTGGTTCCAATAACCTCTTGCTTCATCATTCCTCTGACTTGATGTCGTCGCTGGTTGATTACATCTGCATGAAACCTCTCGACAAATGTGTCGTGATCATCATCAACCTTATGAGCTCTTCCAGGAATTCAATTGAATTCATGATGGGTAATACCATCCTTGCCCCTCGATGATTCCTGTTCTCATCGACCACTTTATTGCCTTCCGTTCAACACAACTTGTTCGTGTTTTGTGTAAACCTTGAGATCCCTGCTACCCAGCAGTTGATCTTCCTTACCTCGGAAGTATTACCATCTCTTTTTGTCAAGAATGTGGTGAGAATTTCACCACCTCTTGAGAATTCTTGACATAGAAATACTTCTCACCATCACATTTCTTTCTTGGTCCCCGTGTTAATTCCAACAAGTGAACGGTGTTGTTTGGATTCTTTCCTTCTAGCAACCCTATTGCTTTGAAGTGAATGGGCGATAGTTCATTCTAAGTCTTTCGATAATTGAATCACCATTCTAACATTGGCCGTGCAACCCAACCCATATTTCGGGTGCACCGTTCAACCAATGTTTAATTATGTATGTTTTCCTCGAGCATGTCCCATTATATCATTTGATCTAACAAATGTCATCCTCTTGTTCACATTATCGTGGAAATCCATCCATTTGGAATTCTCGATGAATTGTCGCTGAGCCCATCAGCCACCTCCTCATCCCCTCCTTGGTTTAATGATGAACTATTGCTTCAGAAACCCGCTCCCATAGTTCATTTCCCGAGAATCTTGCAATGTCATTTCGTCGATTTGTGTTGCACCTTTTCCTCTCGGACCCCTTGAGTCTGAGGTATCATGACACCAATTGGATATGAATCTCGGTCAGATATGATGGATGGGACAACTTTCCAAGAGTTATGATGTTGATCCTTTGATGACCCGGTAACATGATGTCATGCCTAGCACCCCCCCCCCGGCTGGAGGACCTATCATTATAGATTCCTTTTCAGCAAGGTTATCCATTCATCCATGAGGAAATTGTAAGACTTATTCTACAAGTTATTCTTGATGGATCCTTCGTGTTTCCAAAGTCTGATCTTCACCTGAAGACCATGTCACTGCTATCTCGAAGCATGTCAATGGTACTCCGATTTTCAACAGGCACGTTTGAAGCACGATGCTATATTTTAATTATCAATTATCATAACACCGTTGTATGGGCAATGTCATGAAAATTCTCTCCCCTACCTATAGAGTTTTCTACATTATATCCTGTCATGGATATCATGCTCTGCTTGTCCTTGGGAAGGATATACCCTTGAAATATGTGTTTAAACATATTTTCCTTTCCATTGTTCTATTCAATCTGATGATCATATTTTCCTTCCATTGGTTTGTTTAAACCTTTTCTATGATCTATATGATATAAGCAGTAATAATCCACTACTTGTGCAAACCCCTCGATGTACAACTCGGTCAGCAAGACCTTGTTACTATTGTTGATGACATTTCGGTAGCCACCGATGGACGGGAACCTTGCCTATTGGCCCGCCTCATTCAACGAGCAGGAAAATGGTTCTCTTCGTCCCTCGCCCTTGGTATCGATGTTGTTGCCGACATAACTGACAGACTTTCCTCTGACATGCCTTGCTATCATGACCATTCAAGATGTCAACGCCCATCCCTATTTTAACCCACATGGTGGCCCCATAACCCACAGTTCCACAGGATCGAAACCTGACTCTCCTGTACACCCTGTTGTCAAAGTTATTCCTCGTGCTTGACTTTGTATGTAATTCACGGGCCACCTACCTGTTGATCTATTCTGGTATAAGACGCAATACTTATTCCCAATTGCTTTGAACCGCTTTCACGCCCTGTAACAGGCATCGAACGATTGTCTATCCGCTTGAAACTTCTTATTGTACCATCTTACTTTGCTCTCGATGTGTTTCATTCGTTCAACTCGAGAGATAGTCATGTGTTCATTCATGGGATAACCCTAGATGATTACCCCTTATAGCATCCTATCGTTATCAACCTTCCCCTTACCTATTCGTAAGTACGATGGAGTTCCCGAAGAAAAGATGCCGACTTCCTCATGATTACCTGAAGCAGAGAAGTGAAGACAACAATGTAATGGATAGACCTCCTCGAGAAGAGTAACCAAGACCAACAAGACCCGTTAGAAATTTGCAACCTAATCCCTTCCCCGCACTTCCCCTCTTAAATCTCGGGACGAGATTTCTTGTAGTGGAGGAGAATTGTGACGCCCGGATAATCAAGCTACAGTAACCTCTGCTAATGATGCCACGTCACCTCAATTATAGTTGCTAATCTCGAGTTAGTTCGAAAC
>NC_041380.1:597825187-597834030 GCF_002162155.2 Triticum dicoccoides | reverse complement strand
ACCCGAGCTAGATCGGATCGATCCCGCTGCTCGATGCCCGACGCCGCCCCGCTGCTCGACGCCGGAGCCTCCTCGCCGGACTGCCTCCCCATCGCGCGCCGTCCACGTCTTCCTCCCCGAGCCCCACTGCCCATGCCCTACTGCTCCCCTGTGAGCTCCCCTCCCTCCTCTCTCTGCCGTGGTCGCGCCCTCCCCCCTCACGCTCGGCTCCATCCCGCGCCGCCCCGGAGCCGCCCGCGGCCACCTGCCTCCGAACGGGACCACCGTCGAGCTCCCGCACGCCCTGGACTGCGCTTGGCCGCGCCCGACCGTGGCCGACCGCGCGCGCTCACGCCCACGCCCCCTCTGACCGAGCCCGGCCATGGACGGTCCCCGCCGTCCTTGCTGCTGCACGCCCGCCGCCGCCGAACCTCGTCACCGGCCTTGTTTTCGGCCACCTCCAGCACCAACCACTAGCCCAACTCGATGCGCGCCAACGCGCTCATCCTTCCGATGCTCGTGGGTGACCAAGTGGTCACCGGAACGCAACTCCGGCGAGCCGCTACCGTGGTTCCCCTCCCCGCACGCCCACACGCCCTCCCCTGGACGCATCGTGGGCACGACCCCGCCGACGCCCTCCGTCGCCTCCGTGCGGGTGCGCGGCGCCCGCACCCGATAACGCCCGTGCGCCCGCTCGGGCTGCGCCCCGCGCCCGAACCCATTAGGCCTTGGGCCTATGACAAGTGGGCCACTGCCCAGAGAACGTTTCCAAAAAAAGGGGTTTTAAAAAGGAATAATAGAAAATAAATAATAACTAAAAATAAACTTAATTAATTAATTGATTAATTAACTAAATTAATTAAGTTAATTAATCCTAGTTAATTAATCTAATTAACATGTTAGTTTAGGTAAACAGTAATTAGTTTAACCTAAACCCTAACCAACCTAACAGTGTATGACAGGTGGGTCCCACTGGACCCACACATCAGTTTGACCAGTCAACACCTCTGTTGACTGCTGATGTCATGATGACGTCAGCAATCACTGTTTTGGATAATGTTGGGTTTAAATAAATAATTAAAATCAGAAAATGATTTAAATCTTTAAAAAAAAATCATATCTTTTAATCCGTAATTCGGATGAAAATACTTTATACATGAAAGTTGCTCAGA
Source organism: Triticum dicoccoides (assembly GCF_002162155.2). Lineage (NCBI taxonomy): Eukaryota > Viridiplantae > Streptophyta > Magnoliopsida > Poales > Poaceae > Triticum > Triticum dicoccoides. The sequence goes on along the minus strand of NC_041380.1, from coordinate 597,832,879 downwards.
ACGACGAGACGATTCCGGATACGCAACCCGTTCGTCCGCCACACCCCCCTAACCTATCGAACTCGCAACTTTCCCCCCTCCGGCTCCTCTGCCCGAAAACACGGAACCCCAGGAATACTTCCCGGATGCTTCCCCCCTTCACCGGTATCACCTCCTACCGCGTAGAACACGTCTAGCTCTGCCTGTTATCCTGTTATGCACTTGCTTGCTATGTATTTACTGTTTCTCCCCCCTCTTCTCTTTGGTAGACCCCGTGACGAGGCTGACGCCCCAGTTCGACTACGGAGTTGACGACCCCTCTCTCTTGCCAGAGCAACCAGGCAAGCCCCCCCTTTGATCACCAGATATCGCCTACTCTTCTCTATACTGCTTGCATTAGAGTAGTGTAGCATGTTACTGCTTTCCGTTAATCCTATTCTGATGCATAGCCTGTCATTGCTGCTACAGTCATTGATACCTTACCCGCAATCCTAAATGCTTAGTATAGGATGCTAGTTTATCATCATTGGCCCTACATTCTTGTCAGTCTGCCTTGCTATACTATCGGGCCGTGATCACTTGGGAGGTGATCACGGGTATATACTATACATTCATACATACTATACAGATGGTGACTAAAGTCGGGTCAGCTCATTGAGTACCCGCAAGTGATTTTGACGAGGGGGCTGAAAGGACAGGTGGCTCCATCCCGGTAGAGGTGGGCCTGGGTTCCCGACGGCCCTCGACTGTTACTTTGTGGTGGAGCGACAGGGCAGGTTGAGACCACCTAGGAGACAGGTGGGCCTGGCCCTGTTCGGCGTTCGTGGATACTTAACACGCTTAATGAGACCTTGGTATTTGATCTGAGTCGGCTACGAGCCTATACGCACTAACCATCTACGTGGGAGTAGTTATGGGTATCCCGACGTCGTGGTATCAGCCGAAGCACTTCAGACGTCAGCGACGGAGCGGCGCGCGCCGAATTGGACTGGAACGCCACTAGGCCAGGTCTGCTTTCGGCCGCCCACGCAACGTGCAGGTGTGCTCAGGGCGATGGGCCCAGACCCCTGCGCGCTTAGGTTTAGACCGGCGTGCTGACCTCTCTGTTTTGCCTAGGTGGGGCTGCGACGTGTTGATCTTCCGAGGCCGGGCATGACCCAGGAAAGTGTGTCCGGCCAAATGGGATCGAGCGTGTTGGGTTATGTGGTGCACCCCTGCAGGGAAGTTAATCTATTCGAATAGCCGTGATCTTCGGTAACAGGACGACTTGGAGTTGTACCTTGACCTTATGACAACTAGAACCAGATACTTAATAAAACACACCCTTCAAAGTTCCACAGACAACCCGGTGATCGCTTTTCCGCAGGGCGACGAGGAGAGGATCGCCGGGTAGGTTTATGCTATGCGATGCTACTTGGAGATGCTACTTGGAGATGCTACTTGGAGATGCTACTTGGAGGACTTCAACCTACTCTCTCCTACATGCTGCAAGACGGAGGCTGCCAGAAGCGTAGTCTTCGACAGGATTAGCTATCCCCCTCTTATTCTGGCATTCTGCAGTTCAGTCCACTGATATGGCCTCCTTACACATATACCCATGCATATGTAGTGTAGCTCCTTGCTTGCGAGTACTTTGGATGAGTACTCACGGTTGCTTTTCTCCCTCTTTTCCCCTTTCCCTTCTACCTTGTTGTCGCAACCAGATGCTGGAGCCCTGGAGCCAGACGCCACCGTCGGCGACGACGCCTACTACACCGGAGGTGCCTACTACTACTTGCAGCCCGCTGACGACGTCCAGGAGTAGTTAGGAGGATCCCAGGCAGGAGGCCTGCGCCTCTTTCGATCTGTATCCCAGTTTGTGCTAGCCATCTTATGGCACCCTGTTTAACTTATGTCTGTACTCAGATATTGTTGCTTCCGCTGACTCGTCTATGATCGAGCACTTGTATTCGAGCCCTCGAGGCCCCTGGCTTGTATTATGATGCTTGTATGACTTATTTTATTTGTAGAGTTGTGTTGTGATATCTTCCCGTGAGTCCCTGATCTTGATCGTACACATTTGCGTGCATGATTAGTGTACGATTAAATCGGGGGCGTCACACATCCCCATGTGACTAACACCCAAAGAGTTTACTAGAGTCAATAATCTAGTTCACATTACCATGTGATTAACACTCAATGAGTTCTGGGTTTGATCATGTTATGCTTGTGAGAGATGTTATAGTCAACGGGTCTGCAACAATCAGATCCGCATGTACTTCGCAAAACTTTATGTCATATCATAGATGCTGCTACCACGTTCCACTTGGAGCTATTCCAAATGGTTGCTCCATTATACATATCTAGTTTTTCTACTCATAGTCATCCGGATAGGTGTTAAAGCTTGCATCGACGTAACTCTTAACGTCAAACTCTTTATCACCTCCATAACCGAGAAATATTTCCTTATTCCTCTAAGGATAATTTTGACCACTGTCCATTTATCCACTCCTGGATCACCTTTGTACCCTCTTGCCAGACATGTGGCAAGGCACAAATCAGGTGCGGTACTCAGCATGGCATACCGTATAGAGCCTATGAAAAAAGCATAGGGGACGACCTTCGTCCTTCCTCTTTCTTCTGCCGTGGTCAAGCTTTGAGTCTTACTCAACTTCACACCTTACAACTCAGGTAAGAATCCCTTCTTTGACTGATCTATTTTGAACTCCTTCAAAATCATGTCAAGGTGTGCGTTCTTAAAGTATCATCATGCGTCTTGATCTATCTCTAAGATCTTGATGCCCAATATGTAAGCAGCTTTATCCAGGTCTTCCTTTGAAAATCACTCTTCAAACAACCGTTTATGCTTTCCAGAAATTATACATTATTTCGGATCAACAATATGTCATCCACGTATACTTATCAGAAATGTTGTACTGCTCCCACTCACTTTCTTGTAAATACAAGTTTCTAGCAAACATTGTATAAACCTAAAAGCTTTGATCACTCCATCAAAGCATACATTCCGACTCCGAGATGCTTGCTCTAGTCCATAGAAGGATTGCTGGAGCCAGCATACCTTTTAGCATCCTTAGGATCGACAAAACCTTTTATTGTATCACATACAACTTTTTCTCACGAAAACTGGTAAGAAAACTTGTTTTGACATCCATCTGTCAGATTTCATGATCGAAAAATACAGCTAATGCTAACATGATTCCGACGGACTTAAACATCGCTACGGGTGAGAAAATCTCATCATAGTCAACTCCTTGAACTTGTGAAAAGACTCTTTGCCACAAGTCGAGCTTCATAGACGGTAACATTACCGTCCACGTCCGTCTTCTTCTTAAAGATCCATTTATCTTAATGGCTTGCCGATCACCGGGCAAGTCCACCAAAGTCCATGCTTTGTTCTGATACATGGATCCTATCTCGGATTTCATGGCTTCTAACCATTTGTCGGAATATGGGCCCACCATCACTTCTCCATAGCTCATAGGTTCATTGTTGTCCAACATGATATCTAAGACAGGATCACCGTACCACTCAGGAGTAGTACATATCCTTGTCGACCTACGAGGTTTAGCAACTTGATCCAAAGCTTCATGATCACTATCATTAACTTCCTCTTCAACCGACGTAGGCGTCACAAAAACATCTTTCTGTGTTGCACCACTTTCCGGTTGAAGTAGAGGTTCAACAACCTCATCAAGTTCTATCTTCCTCCCACTCAATTCTTTCGAGATAAACTCCTTCTTGAGAAAGGACCCGTTCTTAGCGGCAAACACTTTTCCCTCGGATCTGAGATAGAAGGTATACCCAACTATTACCTTTGGGTATCCTATGAAGATGTATTTGTCTGCTTTGGGTTCGAGCTTTTTCGGCTGAAGCCTTAAGCATCGCAGCACCAAATATTAAGAAACGACAACTTTGGTTTCTTGCCAAACCAATGTCCATATGACGTTGTCTCAACGGACTTAGATGGTGCCCTATCTAAAGTGAATGCAGCTGTCTCTAACGCATAACCTCAAAATGATAGCGGTAGATCGGTAAGAGACATCATAGATCGCACCATATCTCATAAGGTTCGATTACGACGTCCGGACACGTCATTACGCTGTGGTGTTCAAGGTGGTGTCAACTGTGAAACAATTTCACAATGTGTTAAGTGATTGCCAAACTCATAACTCAGAAATTCTCCATCGATCAGATCGTAGGAATTTGATCTTCTTGTTATGATGGTTCTTAACTTCACTCTGAAATTGCTTGAACTTTTCAAACATTTTAGACTTGTGCTTCATTAAGTAAATATACCCATATATAATCAAATCATCAGTGAAGATGAGAAAATAGCGATGTCTACCGCACGCCTCAATTCTTATTGGATCACACACATCAGCATGTACGATTTCCAACAAGTCACTTGCCCGTTTCATTATACCTGAAAACGGGTCTTAGTCATCCTGCCCATGAGGCATGGCTCGCATGTGTCAAGCGATTCAAAATCAAGTAACTCCAAACATCCATCGACATGGAGTTTCTTCATGCATCTTACGCCAATATGACCTAAGCGGCAGTGCCACAAGAAAGTGGTACTATCATTATTAACTCTACATCTTTTGGCGTGAACATGTGTATTACCACTACCGAGATTCAATGAACCATTCACATAGGGTGCATGACCATGAAAGGTATTATTCATGTAAACAGAATAATCATTATTCTCTAACTTAAATGAATAACCGTATTGCAATGAACATTATCTAATCATATTCATGCTCAATGTAGACACCTGATAACATTTATCTAGGTTCAATACTAATCCCGAAGGCAGATGGAGCGTGCGATGGTGATCTCATCAACTTTGGAAACACTTCCAACACACATCGCCACCTCGCCCTTAGCCCGTCTCCGTTTAGTCCGTAGCTTTTGCTTCAAGTCACCAATAATACCAACTGAACCGGTATCCAATACCCAGGTGCTACCAGGAGTACTAGTAAGTTACACATTAATAACACATATATACTTTGTTGAAGTTGCCAGCCTTCTTATCTACCATGCATTTGGGGTAGTTCTGATACCAGTGACCGTTCCCCTTACAATAGAAGCACTTAGTCTCGGGTTTGGGTTCAACCTTGGGTTCCTTCACTGGAGCGGCAACTGGTTTGCCATTCATGAAGTTTCCCTTCTAGCCCTTGCCCTTCTTGAAACCAGTGGTCTTGTTAAACCATCAACACTTGATGCTCCTTCTTGATTTCTACTTTTTGCGGTCTTAAGCACCGCGAACAGCTCCGGCATCATCTCCATCCCATGTCATAGTTCATCACGAAGATCTAGTAGCTTAGTGATAGTGATTAGAGAACTCTATCAATCACTATCTTATCTGGAAGTTTAACTCCCACTTGATTTAAGTGATTGTAGCACCCAGACATTCTGAGCACATGCTCACTAGCTGAGCTATTCTCCTCCATCTTGTACGCAAAGAACTTGTCAGAGGTCTCATACCTCTCAACACGGGCATGAGCCTGAAATCCCAATTTCAGCTCTTGGAACATCTCATATGTTCTATGGCGTTCAAAACGTCATTGGAATCCCGATTCTAAGCCGTAAAGTATGGTGCACTTAACTATCAAGTAGTCACCAGGACGTATCTGTCAGATGTTCATAACATCCACAAACGACGCTGGAGGGGTTGGCACACCGAGCGGTGCATCAAAGACATAAGCCTTCTGTGTAGCAGTGAGGACACTCCTTAGGCGACAGACCTAGTCCGCATCATTGCTTACAATATCTTTCAACTTAATCTTTCTCTAGGAACGTATTGAAACAGGGAGCTACAATGCGAGCTATTGATCTACAACCTTTTTGCAAAGACAACTTAGACTATTGTTCATGATAATTAAGTTCATCTAATCAAATTATTTAATTAACTCCCACTCAGACAGACATCCCTCTAGTCATCTAAGTGATACATGATCCGAGTCAACTAGGTCGTGTCCGATCATCACGTGAGACGGACTAGTCATCATCGGTGAACATCTTCATGTTGACCGTATCTTCTATACGACTCATGTTCGACCTTTCGGTCTTCTGTGTTCCGAGGCCATGTCTGTACATGCTAGGCTCGTCAAGTCAACCTAAGTGTATTGCGTGTGTAAATCTGGCTTACAGTCGTTGTATTCGAACGTTAGAATCTATCACACCCGATCTTCACATGGTGCTTCGAAACAACGAACCTTAGCAACGGTGCACAGTTAGGGGAAACACTTTCTTGAAATTATTGCGAGGGATCATCTTATTTAAGCTACCGTCGTTCTAAGCAAATAAGATGTAAAACATGATAAACATCACATGCAATCAAATAGTGACATGATATGTCCAATATCATTTTGCTCCTTTTGATCTCCATCTTTGGGGCGCCATGATCATCATCATCACCGGCATGACACCATGATCTCCATCATCATGATCTCCATCATCGTGTCTTCGTGAAGTTGTCTCGCCAACTATTACTTCTACTACTACGGCTAACGGTTAGCAATAAAGTAAAGTAATTACATGACGTTTATGTTGACACGCAGGTCATAAATAAATTAAGACAACTCCTATGGCTCCTGCCGGTTGTCATACTCATCGACATGCAAGTCGTGATTCCTATTACAAGAACATGATCAATCTCATACATCACATATATCATTCATCACATCCTTTTGGCCATATCACATCACACGTCATATGCTGCAAAAACAAGTAAGACGTCCTTTAATTGTTGTTGCAAATTTTATGTGGTTGCTATAGGTTTCTTAGCAAGAACGTTTCTTACCTACACCAAAACCACAACGTGATATGCCAATTTCTATTTACCCTTCATAAGGACCCTTTTCGTCGAATTCGATCCGACTAAAGTGGGAGAGACAGACACCCGCTAGCCACCTTATGCAACTAGTGCATGTCAGTCGGTGGAACCTGACTCACGTAAGAGTACGTGTAAGGTCGGTCCGGGTCGCTTCATCCCACGATGCCGCCGAATCAAGATAAGACTAGTAACGACAAGTAAATTGACAAAATCGACGCCCACAACAACTTGTGTTCTACTCGTGCATAGAAACTACGCATAGACCTAGCTCATGATGCCACTGTTGGGGATCATAGCAGAAATTTAAAATTTTCTACGCATCATCAAGATCTATCTATGGAGTAATCTAGCAACAAGGGGAAGGGGAGTGCATCTACATACCCTTGTAGATCGCTAAGCGGAAGCGTTGCAAGAACGCGGATGAGGTAGTCGTACTCGTGGCGATTCAGATCGCGGTCGATTCCGATCTAAGTGCCGAACAACGATGCCTCCGCGTTCAACACACGTGCAGCCCGGTGACGTCTCCCATGCCTTGATCCAGCAAGGAAAGAGGGAGAGGTTAGGGAAGACTCCGTCCAGCAGCAGCACGACGGTGTGGTGGTGGTAGAGGAGCGCGGTACTCCAGCAGGGCTTCACCAAGCACTACGAGAGACGAGGAGGGAGAGAGGTAGGGCTGCGCCTTGGGAGAGAGAGACTCGTGTGTTGGGCAGCCCCAAAACCTCCACTATATATAGGGGCAAAGGGGAGGGGAGGCGCCCTAGGGTTTCCCCTAGGGGGGCGGCGGCCAGGGCAGATGGGATCTCCCCTTTGGGTGACTTGGCCCCCAAGCCAGGAGGTGGGAACCCTAGATGGGGCGCCCCAAACCCCCTGGTCAC
>NC_041380.1:597798049-597824649 GCF_002162155.2 Triticum dicoccoides | reverse complement strand
GGGGGGGGGGGGGAGCGCACAGCCCCTTAGTGGGCTGGTTTGCCCCCTTCCCTTGGCCCATGCATGAAGCCCCCCAACACTTGCCGGGGCTCCCGAAATACCTTTCGGTCATGCTGGTCATCACCCGGTACCTCCGGAACACTTCCGGACTCCAAAACCCTTCGTCCAATATATCAATCTTCACCTCCGGACCATTTCGGAACTCCTCGTGACGTCCAGGATCTCATCCGGGACTCCGAACAACATTCGGTAACCGCGTACATACCTTCCCTATAACCCTAGCGTCATCGAACCTTAAGTGTGTAGACCCTACGGGTTCGGGAATTATGCAGACATGACCGAGACATCTCTCTGGTCAATAACCAAGAGTGGGATCTGGATACCCATGTTGGCTCCCACATGTTCCACGATGATCTCATTGGATGAACCACGATGTCAAGGATTCAATCAATCCCGTATACAATTCCCTTTGTCTACTGGTATGATACTTGCCCGAGATTCGATCATCGGTATCCCGATACCTTGTTCAATCTCGTTACCAGCAAGTCTCTTTACTCGTTCCGTAACATATCATCCCGTGATCAACTCCTTGGTCACATTGTGCACATTATGATGATGTCCTACCGAGTGGGCCCAAAGATACCTCTCCGTCACATGGAGTGTGACGGAGTGACAAATCCCAGTCTCGATTCGTGCCAACCCAACAGACACTTTCGGAGATACCCGTAGTGCACCTTTATAGCCACCCAGTTACGTTGTGACGTTTGGTACACCCAAAGCATTCCTACGGTATCTGGGAGTTTCACAATCTCATGGTCTAAGGAAATGATACTTGACATTAGAAAAGCTTTAGCATACGAACTACACGATCTTGTGCTAGGCTTAGGATTAGGTCTTGTCCATCACATCATTCTCCTAATGATGTGATCCCGTTATCAATGACATCCAATGTCCATGGTCAGGAAACCGTAACCATCTATTGATCAACGAGCTAGTCAACTAGAGGCTTACTAGGGATCACATGGTGTTGTCTATGTATCCACACATGTATCTGAGTTTCCTATCAATACAATTCTAGCATGGATAATAAACGATTATCATGAACAAGGAAATATAATAATAATAACTAATATATTATTGCCTCTAGGGCATATTTCCAACAACAACAACAACAACAACAACAACAACAACAACAACAACAACAACAACAACAACAACAACAAACAAACAAACAAACAAACAAACAAACAAACAAACAAACAAGCAAGGCTCTCCATACTAAGGCTCGATGAGCAATGCCGACAGCACCAAGAAATACGTCAGCACCCAGACTGCTCGCCCGAATGCTTGTTCCTCGGTAGCCAGTAATGCTCACAACCGACCCTGTGGCTCCGCCGACCGGCACCCAAGTGCTCCACGACCGCCACCTCCGCTTACACGCGCGTCTGCTGCGGCGGCTACTCCTCCTCGTCCCTGAAGGAGCCGGACGATCTGGAGGTCGAGGGCTCCGGAGGGCAACGACAACCGCGCCAAGATCCAATCCAGAGCCGCCGCTTGCCGGTGGCGCAGAGAAACATGACTTCAACATGGTGTGTTGTGGTGTGGCCGACACCGGAGCGGGGAGGATCTGGGAGGCGGTAAGTGGAGAGGATCTGAGAGGCTGTGAGAGGAGAGTGGTGTGCTATTGACGGGTCGGAGAGCCATGCTTAAATAGGAGCGACCAGGTGAACGGACAGGAAGCCGACTTTAATGCGGTGCACCGGCCAAATTAGGCTTCTCGGTAGCCGCATCAGTATTGACGTGGCACCGCCTGCTCGTCCCTTCGCATCGCTCTGACCGGCATCAATGTCGTGGAATCACGTTCGCTCCGGAGCGGCACTGACTGGCATGAATGCGTGGCAACCACTTCACAGTTCATGCAGAGCGGAACCGATTTTTCATGGAACCGTTTTTTTTCCTCAACAAATTCCACGTCTCTTTGAGTCCTAGCCCTGGCTCAGCCTCGTGTACTGCACCACGAACAAGCCAGTGCCTAGCGCACCCATCCAGGGAAATTCCTATTTGCCGCTCTCTGCGACAAACTGTCGCTAATTTGCATAGAGCTACCGACTAGCGAACAAGATGGGCCGGCCCAATTACGAGGTAATACTCCCGCTACAGAGTTTCTGGTTTTGGGAACCTCTTCCTGATCGGTTTTAGGAAGCTTCTACAAGATTCATGAACCAGTTTTTCGTGGTTTTGGGTTTTTTATTTGTGGTTTTTCCCTTTTCCTTTTTCTTTTCTTCCTTTTTCTTTTATTCCCGTTTCATACTTTCCTTTTATTTTTTTCTTTTTTTTCTATTTCCTTTGTAATTCCTTTTCTACTCATTCTATTTTTATTTTTCTGAATTTCAAAATATGATTGAAATTTCGAAAAATGTTTGGAAGTTCAAAAAATGTTACTGTTTTTTACATTTTTGTTCAGAAGTTCCAAAATTCATGATTTTTAAAAAATATTTGTATATTTGCAAAAAATCGCCTTTCAGAAAATGTCCATAAGTTTGAAAAATGTTCATGTCTCCAGTTTTGTTCACAAATTCAAAAATTGTTCTAGATTTTTAAAAAAAAATTCACATATTTGAAGAACTGTTGCCTTTCAAAATGTGTTCATAAGTTCAAAAAATGTTCCTATCTCAAGTTTTGTTCACACATTCAATAAATGTCCATAATGTCCGTGTTTTAAACATTTTGTTCAGAGTTTCAAATTATGTTCACAGATGCAAAAAATGTTCCCTTGTGTCCAAAATGTTCATGTTTTCAAAAAAATGTTCCTTTTTTTCCAACATTTGTTCATAATTTTTTTTAAAATAATGTTTTTTAATTTCTTCACAAATTTAAAAAATATTTGTGTTTGTCCAAAAAATTAAAATTGGAAAATTGTTCCCATTTCAAAATTTGTTCACAAATTCATACATTCTTTCTGTTTTAAAATTTGGTCACAAATCCAAAATTTGGGATTTTTTTTCAGTACTTGTTCGTGTTTCTTTGAAAATTGTTCAGATTTTTCTGAAAGAGTATTAATAATTTTCTTTAAATGTTTGAAAAAAGGAAAATAATTGGATCTGCTAGTATAGGTAGTTCTAATGGCTTTCGCGCTGCATGTTTAACACTAGCGCTGATCAGCTCTAGTGATTGGGTACCTGTCACTACTAGCAAGGAATCGCGAGTTTGAATCCTGGCCGAAGCAGCTCTTTTTTACGTAGTTTTTACACTAGTGGCTGCTCCTGCGTGGGCCGGCCCAGGCGAAGATTTCCCTGTGCGAATCCCCGCCAGTCTGCCGCAAAATGCAGCGGATAGGAGCCCCCCTAGCCAGCGCACAACCGACGGCAAGTACCAGCCGGCCACGCAAGGGCCAGCCCGTGTCGCCCTTCAGCAACCACTTCCCTTGGGCCACCAGTGCCCTGCCAGGATCCGGCACGCCTTGTCGCCGAACATATGTTGCTCGCCTTTCCCTCAAAAAAAAAATATATGTTGCTCGCCTAGGGTACACACATGAGACCCATCCAACCGATCGAATCGATTTACGATGCCACCGCCGTACGCATCTCGAGAGGACGGATTAAATTTATTGCTTCGGTTTCATTGATTTACAGTCATCGTTGCTTTGCGTACATACTAATCTCATCCCGGAGCAGCCAGCATCATGGCGAAGCTTATTGCTTCACGCGATTAGCTTCCATGAATGAGTTGGTTCGCTCCCGCAGATTCAACCTACAATAATCCATACTCTAGATCAATTTCCACAACCTAGCTCATGATATCACTTGTTAGAATAATTTAAGGCCGTAGTCAATCCATCGAGGACAAGCAATCACAGCACTGGCATTGATATTTGCTAACAATAAGATTCATCAACATGACTACATCCTCACCGGGACCACAAAATTAATCTCATATACGAGCACAACTACAAAAAGTGTATCAGGAAAAACTAAATAAAACATCACATTGTATGTCTATGATGGATTTCAAAACGATTATCTCTGAAATAGTTAACATCATGGATCAGAAAAAGAGGTGCAACTTGCATTGAAAAAGGAATTACTTAATGGACCGGGCCAAAACACGTGAGCGCCTCCTTATCAAGCAATAAAATCAGGCTGCCTACAAACGGTGCGTAGACAGACAAATGAATAAGGGAATAACAGATTGAGGTATGTAGAGAAGATGCACAGAGAAACAAATTACGCGCACCACTACAAAAAGTGTATCCAGAAACAATAAGGCATTATATTGTCGCTCACATTGGTCCTCACTGAAAAAATATTTAGATTATTTGGAAACGAAATACTTCAACAACATGGCGCGTATTAGTTGCTTCCAGGTAAGTCCATCATCCAGCATGGTGTATACGCAAAAGAAATCTCTTCCATTGAATAGTGACAGCGGGGCCTCATCTTGCCCAGGTATCTTACCCTTGAGTTGCTTAAATGATAGGCTACCGTTGAACAAGAGCACACCCCTCTTTCATTAAACAAGACAATTTCTTTATAGGGATGGAAACCAATACAGTCAGGACCATCAATGGAAGTGTCACACTTTTTAGGCCAATCTGTAATGCTAACAAGATCTTCATCGTCAGAGTCCCAATCAAAACCATCTCTGGCTAGTGCTTCGTTGTATTCATCTACGAGCTTAGGGTTGACATCACTCTTCAACAACAGCAGTATCTGCTCAGGCGACTGTGGGATCCATGGTCCAGGGTGCCAATCTTGTTTACTAAATGCTGGCTGAAGGTTGATTTCATTCTTGAAAACCCAGTCTGCCACACCAGACGATTCATGAAGAAACCAAACTCGAAACGTGCATCGCACATTGGTATTCACTACACAATGGACCCCTTTTTTCGATTTGCCTAGACGAAAATGTGATCCTACTCGTCCTTTTGGCAACTTAATTACCTGATACTTGTGACTCGACAAGTTTATTCTGCAAAAGGATAATCAAGATTAATTGCCAAAATTATTCATTTTTACATAAATAATACTAAGAAGAATAAATCAAAGTGCCTGAGTGTGAGTAATACCTCAAAAGAATTACTCAAATTATATTGATAAAAGTAAAACTAAAGTAACAATTGTGGAGTGTGTGAGTGTGAGAGTGTGAGAGTAATACATACATACATACCTGAAGAGGAAATCATCTTTTACGTGTGGGGAAGGAACGTAGAGTGATCCTTGCCAATACGCGGCGTAGTACATATGCTCATCACGGTCGCGGCGATAGGAGTTTACATCGTCAACGGTTCCAGCAACGGCAGCAGCCTCAGCTTCTCGAACAAATGACGTCTCCTTCCAACGGTTTGTCGTTGACGAGAAGACATGCATGACATACGGCGTAGGCGGCCACTCGGTCATGTCAGCTGGTGGAACACGAGGGATGTAGAGCACCTGGTAGTGTGGTGAGACGGTGGGGTCATAGACGAGGTAGCGGTTGTTGCGGCATCGCCCGCACATGGCCGGCGGCCATGAGCACGCGCACGGCAGCAGGGGCAGCGGCGCCCACTGCCGCGTGGCGGGATTGACCACCTTGGCCCTGCGTTGCCGGCTCTTGCTGCGGACCAGGAAAAGGCCGTTGCAATGATCCTGTACGCCGGGAACGTCTAACCGGCTCTCCGCGAGGTATTCAAGCTCGCCGGGGATGTGGCGCGCGGCGGAGCGGCGCCCAAAGAGCCTCGGTGGATAGATGTTGAGTTCGTCGTAGACGGCGGCGTCGACGGAAAGCGGGAGAAGGTCGGCGCGCAGGAGGCGGTCGTGGTCGACAGCTGCGCGCCAGGCCGTGCAGACGCAGCGGGAGACGGCGAGGCTGCGCGGGGGCAGGCGGCGGAGTATGTCCAGCAGGAGGTCGATGTGCACCGTATCCATGTCCCACCGTTGAGTAGGCTTTGAGAGGAGACGGACGAGGCCTAGCTAATTCCCATCGAGGAGGACTTGTTTTCGTGAGGGAAATTAAAGGATCGATGATGGATTAGTTATAAAAAAGTAGCTAGCTAGCTAGGTCCTGCGTGCGTGTTGGGGAAGGCATGAGAACTTTGCTATGACCCGGCTAACTTGATGCCCGTTCAGGCCAACTCCACCGCGCGACCCTAAACGGACGTCCGTTTTGTCCGCTTTTTTTGTCCCTTTGGGTAGGAATTTGGGGTCGTGTCCGGGCCTGTCCTGGGATGCGGTGGCCGTGCGCCCAGCGCGCGGACGCATTCCGGCCGCATCCTGTCCGCATATTATTTCTTTGCAAGTTCTTAACTTTATTTCATCATTCATTTTTGGTACATGAAAAATACATCATCACATTTTGACTAGTAAAGCAAGACCAAAGAAAACAAGAACCACAAGAATACATTTTAGAAGATACCCAACTTCCATAACTACTCCCTTGAGTTGGGTTAGGGCCTTCTCGATGCACTCGTTGTTGATCTGTGGAGGAGGAGGCTCGATCTGACATCCTCCTTTCTTCTTCAAGCCAGAAGTCGATGTTGCTTCCTCCTCACACCTAGTCTCGTGTCTAGCCTCTAATCTAGCCGCCTCCATCTTGCGTGTTTCTTTCTTCTTCTTCGAGCCTAAAGAAGTAGAGGTTGCTTCCTCGCATCTAGTCTTGTATCTAGCCTCTAATCTAGCAACAAATGCACTTGTCTCATCTACAGCCTCTATGCTAGCTAAAAGTGCACGAACATCTACTAAATTGCGCTCTATCAATATATCGATGTACTCTTCTTCCCAATACCAAAACTTGCATCCATTCTACACAACAAAATTTGAAGTTAGCACAACTAGTTAAATCTAGAGCACAAACCGAAGCTAAAAAAATCGCATACCCCATCGTTTAAGCACTTGATGAACACCCATCCGGGATGTTCCGGCGTTGTAGACACGCGGCGCACGACCATCCTTGGGCAGTGGTCGCACTTAATGAGTGGCAACGGTGCGCCGACGAGCTTTTGGGCAAGCACCGAGCCCGGCCGACCGCCATTCGTGTATCTGCCGGCGGACCACCGACGGTGCAGATCCGAGCGGCTAGAGGAGGAGCCACTGCCTGCATGTGGCCTTGCGGCCCTGCCAGGGCCTTCCGACGAGGTGCCCGGCCAGTCCATGGCGCGGCCCGGCCTCCCACAGCCGGCCGAGCTCAAGACCGACCGGATCCGCCCCAAAATCGGCCGGCGGGTGCGCAAACCAGGTGGCCGTGGTCGCGTCCGAGCCCGGCGCCGAGGGGAAGGGATTGGGCGAGCTCGCATCCGAACTGCACGGCTGCAATGGCAGCGGCGGCGGCGGCGGCAGCGACGGGAAGAGTGGGGAAGAGTGGAGGAGGTGTGGCCGGAGGGAGGGAGGGGGGGCGGATAGAAAAAGGCCCGTCTTGTGCCACCGACGGGCGGGCCAGGGGAGGACACGCGCAGACGACCCCCGTGTCCGCGCGGTGTCCGTTTCACCCCAAAAGCGGCGCAAGTTTGGGCTGGAAATGGGTCGAAAGCGGACACAAAGCGGATAAAAGTCTGTTTGCTCCCGCGCGCTGGGCCGTCTTTTTTGTCCCTTTTACCCCAAACGGACGGGGCCGGACAGGATAGGGTCGCGCGGTGGAGTTGGCCTTAAATCGATGCGTGCTCGCAACGCCGCATATGTGTCATGACTTTATATACGTACGTGCGCATCGGACTCGATCGCTAGTTTAGTTAGGCGTGACATCACATGCACGGCCGCATATATATGCACGCACGTTCCACCGCGCGCGGGCGCTCTCTTTTTCTTCCTTTGGAACCAAAGAATTGACGGATTTGTTGCTATTTCTCATGTGCCTCAAATTTTTCCTCCCGCCAGTCACATTTTTCTCTTCTTCCTTCCCTCTTCTTTTTTCTTCCCTCTTGGCCGGATCTCGGCGGAGAAGAACTAGCCACACCATCTATCTTAGAGTGAAATCACGGCCAGTTGTTTTCTGGTGCAGCTGAGCTTAGACGGGTGGCCAGGGTGGCGGCCTATATGGTGGTGGGGGGAGGTAGAGGGGGAGGGCGGGGCGGCGCTAGCCGCCGGCCGCGGGGGCAGAGGCATGCGGTTAGGTCTGGGCAGGCCGCCGGCTGTGCGAGGAAGAACGGCTGGAGGTACCCACTTGGGAAATAAAAATGTTTTTTCTTTCGAGCTGGCTTGGTTTGAGAGAGAAGGTTTGTTGGATCTCGTAGCCAGAGAATGGGCTAAGGATGCAGGAGGCGGACTGCGCTCGAGTGCTGGCAGAATAAAATTAGGCATTTGAGAAGCTTCCTACGTGGGTGGGCTAAGCATCTCAGTGGGATTTATAAGGTTGAAAAGGAACAACTCCTTGCGCTTATTCAGTCCCTTGATGTAAAGGTCGAAACCATGATCCTGCCAGACTCGGAGCTTCATGCCAAGCTTGATGCGGAGATGAGGCTGAAAGAGCTCCTTCATGAGGAAGAACTAAAGTGGGCGCTTCAGACTAAGGTCAGTACAGTCGTTCAGGGGGACGCGAACACTCAATTTTTTCACTTGATCGCCAATGGTAAGCATAGAAAGAAGAGGATCTTTCAGCTTGAACAAGACGAGGAAACGATTATTGGTCAGGAAAATTTAAAGCAATATATTACTGGGTTTTACAAGCAGCTGTTTGGGCCTCCAGAGGACAACTGTGTGTCGCTGGATGAGTCGAGGATTGAGGATGTACCTCAACTTACGGCTGTTGAGAATGATATTTTAGTAGCTCCTTTCTCTGAGAAAGAGGTGTTTGAGGCCATTTCACAGGTAAAGAATAATAAGGCTCCTGGCCCGGATGGTTTCCCGACAGAGTTCTACAAGAAGTGTTGGCACATTATTAAAGGAGATCTCTTGCCATTGTTCAATGATTTATTCTCTGGCCAGCTTCACCTTTTTCAGTTGAATTTTGGCACGATAACCTTACTTCCCAAGAAGACCGAGGCAGTGCGGATTGAGCAATTCCGGCCTATCTGTCTTCTCAATGTTAGTTTCAAAAATTTTACCAGGGTCGGCACGAATAGGCTCACACAGATTGCGCATATATACTGTGGTGCAGCCTACTCAGTCTGCTTTCATGCCGGACAGGAACATCCTTGAAGGGGTTGTGGTCTTGCATGAAACGCTTCATGAGATTCACACGAAAAAACTTGATGGCGTGGTTTTCAAGGTGGATTTCGAGAAAGCGTACGACAAAGTCAAATGGCCTTTCCTTCAACAGGCACTACGCATGAAGGGTTTTGATGAAGTTTGGAGACGACAAGTCGAATCCTTCACACAAAAAGGGAGTGTTGGAATTAAAGTGAACGACGATATAGGTCATTATTTCCAGACACATAAGGGCCTGAGACAAGGTGATCCAATGTCTCCTATTTTGTTCAACATTGTCGTTGACATGTTGGCAATCCTGATAGGTAGGGCAAAGGAGACCGGCCAGGTAGGTGGCTTGGTGCCTCATCTAGTTGATGGTGGTGTGTCCATCCTGCAGTACGCTGATAATACGATCATCTTTATGAAGCATGACTTGGCAAAAGCGAGAAATATGAAACTGGTGTTGTGCGTGTTTGAGCAATTGACCGGTTTGAAGATTAACTTCCATAAAAGCGAGTTGTTCTGTTTTGGGAGAGGCAAAGAGGAATAAGATGCATATAAGCAATTGTTTGGTTGTGAATTGGGAGCACTTCCGTTCACTTACCTAGGTATTCCCATTCATCATCGTAAGCTGATAAACAGTGAATGGAAGTGTATCGAGGATCGGTTTGAGAAGAAACTGAGCTGCTGGAAGGGCAAACTCATGTCGTATGGAGGCCGGTTGATTCTTATTAATTCGGTGCTCACGAGTCTGCCTATGTTCCTTTTGTCCTTTTTTGAGGTACCAGTTGGAGTTAGGAAAAGTCTGGACTTCTATCGGTCCCGTTTCTTCTGGCAGAGTGATGAACTTAAGAGAAAGTACCGGTTAGCCAAATGGGACGTCATCTGCCGACCGAAGGACCAAGGGGGTCTTGGTGTTGAAAATCTTGAGGTCAAGAACAGATGTCTTCTCAGTAAGTGGCTATACAAGTTAGCTGCTGAGACTGAAGCTACTTGGGCAGAGATTCTGCGTAACAAGTACCTCCACTCTAAGACTTTGTCGCAGGTTACAGTCAGACCGACTGATTCGTCTTTCTGGAAAGGGCTAATGAAAGTCAAAGCTACTTTCTTTAATAGAACAAAGTTTATTGTTGGTGATGGCAACAATACTCGCTTCTGGGAGGATACTTGGCTAGGGGAAGCGCCATTGGCGCTTCAGTATCCTTTGCTATATCGTATTGTGCAGCGTCGTGATGCTCTGGTTGCAACGAGTTTGCAGTCCACTCCCCTTAATATTCAATTTAGGAGGGTGCTTGTTGGAGACCGGTGGGAAGTCTGGCTTCATCTGGTGAGTAGACTGATGGAGGTTCAGCTTACGCATCAGCCCGATCAGTTGTGTTGGAAGCTTACTAGATCTGGGGAATTCACAGTCAAGTCGATGTATATTGATGTCATCAATTCTAGTGTGATTCCTACTTCCAAACATGTTTGGAAAGTTATGGTTCCTCTGAAAATCAAAGTGTTTATGTGGTTTGTACATAAATAAGTCATCTTAACGAAAGATAATTTGGTTAAGCGAAAGTGGACAGGATCTACTAGGTGTAGTTTCTGTGATCGGGATGAAAATATCAAGCACCTCTTCTTTGATTGCCCGTTGGCGAAGGTCTTATGGGCTCGGTGCAAGTTGCCTTTAACATTACTCCTCCGAATTCGGTCAGGTCATTATTTGGAACGTGGCTTGTTGGGATAGAGTCCGAAACAGCTAGACAAATTCGCGTAGGAGCGTGTGCGTTGTTATGAGCAATTTGGAACTGCAGAAATGATTTGGCTTTTAACAAAACAACAACTATTCATTTTTTGCAGGTTTTATTTCGGGCTACTGCGCTAATCCGTATGTGGGCCTTACTCACTCCGACGGAGGCCAGGGAGCATTTGGTTACTGGATCTCTCCGGTGGGAGATGGTAGCGCGGGATATCTTCAACCGGTTTGGGTGGCGGTCATGTAATAGGATAGACGACTAGTTTACCTATCTATCTTATGCCAGCCGGTTGTGGCTTTTGGGCCTTATTTGCTTTTGTTGCTCTTTGTGAGCCAATTTCTCTTTTTGGAGCATACTACAAGACTCTATTGAACTTGTTTATTTATTTTTAAATCTGGCTGTATGCATCTTTCTGATGCAGAGGCAGGGGAGTCCCCCATTTTCGAAAAAAAAAAGATGAACAGTAACATGATCTGTTTTCGACCGTAATTGGATGAAGATCTAAGAGCTTTGGATCAAAGTGACTGATGCAGTTTTATTTTCAGTAAACTCAGGCATAGGCAGTCCCAAGAATTGAGCCTTTCCTCAACTCGACGACGCTCCTTCTCCTCGTTCGTTTTTGTTTTGACGCTTCCGCCCGTTTGGTTCTTTTTCAAATTCCCAGTGGCTAGCAAGCTCCTGGGAGCAGGTCATCGCCATGCATGGCCGGGACAAAAACAGAGCCTGCTCCTCCTCCTCCTTTACACTGTTGGTTTCGCCACGCGCCGTCGCTCACCCAGGCTGTTCGCTCAAATTCTCCATATATATAATGCCCCACTAGACATGATGTTGGGTGCAAGACTGGTAGAACAAGTAGCCGGTGAAATATATCGAGCGTCACAAGGGTGGAGACCACGGGTGCAAAGACTTGGTGGCTGATCAGGCGCTATGACAAAGCTGGAGGAAATCTTCTACTGCAGCTTGATAGTTGGCGGCTGTTGCCTAGTTTGTTTGTCCCCTGTTTTGTTCTTCGCTACTTTCTGTCTGAACTTGTTATCGTAGTAGTTTCGCTGCCTCTTTTTGGGTATCTGTAATAGACTTTGGTTATGCTATACATAGTTGATCAGTAGAACTAGACTTACGCCGCTGGATGTAGCCCTTTAAGACATGATGGTTTCCTTATATGAAATCAGAGGGGTACCTCTCTTTTGTCACAAAAAAAAAAATGTGCCTCGCTAGACGCTATGGACGGCCATCCCTCCTCCCTCCCTGGTGGCGATCTCTGTGCCGCCGTCGAACAAACACGCAGCCTCCCAGGTAGTCGATGGCCACGTATGGCCAGCCAGCGCGTGGCAAGGAGAAGGAGAGGGAGAGGGGACAATGGATGCTAGTTGTGGTGTCCCGCGCGGTGACTAGGAAGCCATGAAGGAGAAGGCCAACATCTACTTGTTGGGAGCAAGTGGTCGCCCAGAAGACACCACCCTCAATCCACCACTCTCCAATCCTTTGCGGCCTCAAACCCAGACCAAGACCAGAGCGAGCCAGGGATCGGATCGACCCTGACACGCTCCACAGCGGAAGGTGATCCAGGATCAAGGAAGACACATCTATATATACTCCCTCCCTTTAGTGAAAAATATACATATAGAAATTTTAAAACAAATTATGGAGTGGACAGTGGAATAAAAAATGCATTGAAAATGTGCAAGCCACCATCTCTCTCCTCTTTACTTACCTAACCCTCAATAAGCTAAGTGCATGTAAAATTATGATGGCACACGTGGAAAGAACGAAACGAAAGGATCTTCAGACATAGCTCATCCTCAGCGGCTCAAGTTCTTAGCAAGATCATCAGCGACCTGGAACTATGGTTTGCCGCAAAACGTCAATGCATCTTCAGGCTCATCTATAGACCCCTAGAGCCGGACTAATCTACTGTGGTGCCGTTGCCGCATGGGGTGTGGGCGCAAGTTGCAACCTGTCGTTGCTCCTTCCACCACATTTCTTTCTTTTTTTTTAGTTTGGCCTAGGCCAGTAACAAACCTTCCCCTACCATTCAATGAAAAGCTGCCCTGCACAGCATTTTCGTTCAAAAAAACTGCACTTCAACTAGCAGCATGGTGCGTGCGTGCCAAGCAAGAAAGGCATGCACGCGCGTACGTTCGGTCGCGGGGAAAATCCATTTCTCCACCCGAGCTCATCTGCATCTGCGCCCGATGAAACAAATTAAAACAAATACTTGAAAATTCAAAAAATTCCAATTTTTTTGTATGGTAGACTATTTGATGCGTGAGGTCCGCTTCAATTTTCAAATCATTTGGACACCCTAGGAGCTCTCGGCAAAAAAAAAAGACAAATTGAGGGCCTGTAAAAATGTTTACTATTTATGTATTGTTTTGGTCTGTTTTGTCTTTTTTGCTGAGAGCTCTCGGATGTCCAAATGACTTAAAATTTGAAGCGGGCCTCACGCATCAAATTTTCTACCATACAAAAAAAATTGGAATTTTTTATTTTTTTTTATTTTTTTACGAATTTTTTCCTAACCTGGTGCAGATGAGCCTGGGCACCGAATGCCCTACTCGTTGTCGCGGTATGTTTAATTTGTAGTAAGG
Source organism: Triticum dicoccoides (assembly GCF_002162155.2). Classification (NCBI taxonomy): domain Eukaryota; kingdom Viridiplantae; phylum Streptophyta; class Magnoliopsida; order Poales; family Poaceae; genus Triticum; species Triticum dicoccoides. The sequence continues at coordinate 597,811,224 of NC_041380.1, read as the reverse complement.
CATCTCCAATGCTGACCTACTTCCGATCGCATTGTCCGGAGTGTTATGTCATCCAACACGGGTCTGTATTAGTTCACCGAGCGGTCCAAACGTGTTTTTTCCGACAAAACAAAGAAAAATATGGAGGGCTTTGCGGGCGTCCGGACCACTGTTACGTCCTCATCCGCCCGCCCTGGCCCACCCAAACCTCATTCATCGCCCACGCGCGCTTCTCGCCTGAAACTGTCAGCGCTGTTTCAGAGCGTCAGTCTCGCATTCATGCCCGGTCAGCTGGGACGCGACCTTTCACTGGCGCCGGTATTGAAGCAGCGCGCCGGCCGAGAGAGCGTCGCTTCCCGGTGTAGGCAACTGCTTCGCGTTCAAACGACATGACGGCCGTTCGTCCGTCCGTCCGTCTGCCGCCCCACATTAATGACACACGCTTGCCAAGACGGCTACTCCCGCGCCACCTGTCCATCCATCTGCCGTCCACCATTGCTATATAAACTGTCACCCCAGTCATAGCCTCAGTCATCCACCTATGTTCCCTTTCTCCTCTCTGCACCGCTTCCACCCTGACTTCCTCGCGCTCTAAAGCTCTCTTGAACGGGCTTACGACAGACCAGAATGATATGGCCGCCATTGCTACAGGCCGGATGGCCGGTAGGCAGCCGGAGGATGATGACGTCCCAATGGAGGTCGCGGCCGACGACGAACCGGCACCACCCTCCTCGCCCGCGCCACCCTTCTCGCCCGCGCCACCCTTGCCGATACATTGCACTACGACCATCGGCGAGGCCCGTGCCCATTACATGGACATGGTGTGGGAGAAGCGTGAGGAGCAGTTTCGGGAGGCGCAAGCCGACACCGCCTACAACCACCAGCTCCTCTAGGAGCACCAATAGGCGGAGGAGTAGCTCGCCGTCGGGAGGGCTATCACGCTGGACGTGAACCTGGAGGAGAAGGCGGCGTTGCTCGAGTGTTGCCGCTCCGCCCGCAAGATCCGTCTCGCCTGCTGGCGGTACCGCCAACGCCATTTGGAACTGGAGGCTGCCTACAAGGAGTTCGACAAGGCGTCGGACGAGGTGCGGGGCAAGACCGACGACGAGGCGGGCGACATCGCCGGCTCCGCCGAGGCCGTGCCCCGCCGCCACGACCACAAAACCGGCACGTCCGCAGGCACCGCCGGCAATGAGGAAGGGTAGAGTACGGTAGGTCGCCGCCACTGGGGTCCCAAGAAGGCCACCACTCCTCTCCTGCCGTTGAAGCCAAGCTAGGTGGGCTCAACATTGTCGGACGATTAGCCGCTTGGCGGTGACGTGGTGGCAGACGGTTTCACTTTCCGAGGCTCCGGAGGCTAGGTTACGGAGGCAGAGCGCTGAGGCGGAATTGTAGAAGGCGAAGTTTCAGTTCTCGGGCTCATGGCCGGACACTGGGAACGGGCGGTGGGATTAAAGATTAGGTTAATTAATTATACCTCCAGGGATGGATGACTACCGTTTTTAGTTGAAATATGTCTGAAATGTAATTAAATCCACCGTGTTTGTATGAAATCTGGCCGTGTTTGAATGAATTTCGTTTGGTATTATTCAAATATATGCGGACAACGTTAGATGACCGTCTTCCACATCTATGTATGTGGACTGGTCCCCTGTCATATGCAAAAGGAAATTTGTGGGTCGATATTGGACTAGATGCGCTCAGCTACTAGTTAGATGGCTTATGTACACGCCCTCCAAGGGAGTATCTTCATCGACCTATCTATTGCTGGCCCGGTGCCGTTGCGGCCGTCATCGTGCGTATGTAGCACCACATCTACGTGCATGAGCATGAACACCGAGAGTGGTGTTTTGGCATATGGAAGCGCGCGCTCTTGGTTTTCAAAATGTGTTTTAAACATATTTTGAAATGTTAAAAAATTTCAAACAAAAACTTAGCGCATACATTTTGATATTGTACATGCTCACAAAGTCGTTTTCTGAAAAACCAACAACTTATATGTCGCGTGTGAAAAATATAAAACTCGGTGTTAAAAATGGTTTTCACAAGACATTTTTTTGTTTTTTTACACAAGCCACAAAAAATGTCGATTTTCTCCGAAATTTGACGTGCACACATATAATGTCGAGATGTATGCACCAAATTTTTTTTTGAAATTTTTCTACACTTTGAAATGTTTTTCCGCGTGCAGGAGCACACGCTCCCGGAAGCACCGACAGATTTCCGCATGAACACCACCCTTCTTTGGATCGCCGTTGACGAAGAACAATTTCAAGGAGCATGCATGTAGATAACGAGCTATAGGCACTACTTGCCACATGGCCGTAAGTCGATCGGACAAGGAGAGCAGCACCAGGTTCATTGGGACCTGTGAGGCCGTGTGGAGGCTAGCATGAAGATATGTCAGGCACCTAGCCGACCAGATGGTGATTTTTTGTTAGAAACACCAATTAAAAAGTAATTGAACACTCACAACACCATACTCACGCACTCACATAGTGCCTACTGAAGGCCAAAGGAGTGAAATCCAAAAAACCACCACAATAGCGGTGTGATTAGCGATAACCACCACTTTATAAACCGCGACAAAAAAACACCGTATTGAAACATTGACAGCGGCAAAATAACACTAATCACTTCCTTTTTCTCGTTTTGACGTGGCAAATTGCCCACATGCCGACATAGGTGATGGCGCGGCTAACGGCCATTAACCAGCCGATCGGGACCGCTTGGTCGGAACGTTTCCCTTTAGTGAAACAACCAACGCATCCGCCTTACTCTCTGCTCTACACTCACTCATTCTCGCACTCGCTCTCACCTCGGCACCGCCTCACTCTCTACTCTCTACTCACTCATTCTCGTACTCGCTCTCACCTCGGTGCTGCCTCCTACACTACTCCCCTTCGGCGCCGGCAAGCAATGCCTTCGTGGAAAGACGGAGAGAAGAGCAACAAGGACGATCTCGAGTACACCAGCATGGACATGGAATCCTGGGTAAGTGTTTCGACGGGTTTGGGTTAGGATTAGGGTTTGGATTTGGGGATTTTTTTTTTACTTCAGGTCTCATTTGAGCCTTGCTGGAAAGATCTACTGGTTAATCAAGATCTTTTCAATGTAGGAGAACTGTGAGACAATTGTTCATGCTTCTTTCTGTGGCACAGTGGTTGATTCGTCCATCAAATGCAAGCTTCATCTTGTTAGAACCAAGAAATTTGTGGCATTTGATGGCATACACACTCGAAGGAGATTTTATGGCTATGTGGCGCACGTAATTTGTCATTGCCTTTGTAAGGGCATTTTTATCTCTTAGTTGGTTTTGGTGATTGATGACAATACTTTTGCGGACTAATCATGTGCATCGAATATTTCAGATATATACTGACTAGGCACGAGATGATTTGGTTCCCCTCGAAGGCTATGGAAGACGGCGTTTCTCTTCGTTTCTTTTCGGTGGTATTGAGTCGTAGGGAAGCCGTACTATTAAGAGGGGGTCCGCGTTGGAAAGGTTGGGTGGATTCATCACGTACACATGTTCCTTTGCACCTCCCTTCTTCTAGCCTTTGGAGCATCATATGTTTTCCTTGTCTATGCAAATATTGCTCTTGCTTGCTGAACTAGGGTGTGCGGTAGTACTGCTCCTTAGAGCGGTAGTACCACAGGCCCTTGCGGTAGTACCGCCCGGTGGCGCGGTAGTACCGCAGGGGCCCACGGTAGTACCGCTCCTAGGAAGCGGTAGTACTGTGGCCGTAGTCCAGATGTTGTCACCCTCTCCCTAGTGGGTGGCACACATCACGGTAGTACTGCGCACAGGGCGCGGTAGTACCGTAGTATCTGGCCTAGTTCCGCAAGTACGCGGCAGTAAGGGGCGGATGTAATTTTTTACATCTGCGCCTCGCGCGGTAGTACCGCTGCTGGCTTACGGTACTACCGCGTCAGGTTTTTGCATTGACTCCAACTCTGCGGAAGTAGCCACGGATGTAATTTTTTATATCTGTGCCTTCCCATCTCTGGACAGCCCCTACCTTGCGGTAGTACCGCAAGGGGGCGCGGTAGTACCGCGCCAGCAGTACTACCGCCCTTTGCTTTAGTGCACTCTGGGTTGTTCTGGTCTCTACTGCGGGGGCGGTAGTACCGCGGTGCCCTGCGGTAGTACCGCGTGCCCCTGCAGTAGTACCGCGCCTCAGGTACGGTAGTACTGCGTTGCGCAGGCTGAGTTGGTGGATAACGGTTGGATTTGTTCTTCCACTATATAAGGAGTGTCTTCTTCCTCTAGTTGATCACCTCTTCCACCTCTAAGATCCATTATTGCTCCAAGCTCCATTTTCGCCCGATCTCTCTCCCTAGCCAATCAAACTTGTTGATTCTCTAGGGATTGGTTGAGAAGGCCCCGATCTACACTTTCACCAAGAGAAATTTGAATCCCCCCACTAATCCCTTGTGGATCTTATTACTCTTGGGTATTTGAGCACCCTAGACGGTTGAGGTCACCGCGGAGCCATGGTCCATTGTGGTGAAGCTTCGTGGTGTTGTTGGGAGCCTCCAAAGTTGTGGAGATTGCCCCAACCTTGTTTGTGAAGGTTCGGTCGCCTCCTCCAAGGGCACCAATAGTGGAATCACGGCATCTCGCATTGTGTGAGGGCGTGAGGAGAATACGGTGGCCCTAGTGGCTTCTTGGGGAGCATTGTGCCTCCACACCACTCCAACGGAGACGTACTTCCCTTTAAAGGGAAGGAACTTCGGTAACACATCCTCGTCTTCACCAGCTCCACTCTTGGTTATCTCATGCCTTTACTTGTGCAAGCTTTTTGTGTTATATCTCTTGCTTGTATGTGTGCATGTTGTTGTTGCATCATATAGGTTTCTCACCTAGTTGCATATCTAGACAACCTACTTTGATGCAAAGTTTAAATTCGTAAAGAAAAGCTAAAAATTGTTAGTTGCCTATTCACCCCCCCCCCTCTAGTCAACTATATCGATCCTTTCAGCCTTCCAGTTTTAGCTTAGCACTTTGTTGTCTGACGGAATCCTTGTTGGATTAGGTGTCCAGAACTGAATTTAGTGGAGGAGATTTTAGGTAGTGTGAACTGAATTTACTTGTTAAGTTTAACAAGTAAACTGAATTTTACTACTTAGGTGAATTTAGTTGTTAACTGAATTTAACTAGTGTAAACTGAACTTAGTTATTAACTCAATTTAACTAGTTAAAAGAATTTAGTTTAACTAGTTAACTGAATTTAACTAGTATTAACTGAAATGAATTTAACTACTTCACTGATTTTAACTAGTGTGAACTGAATTTAGTTGTTAACTCGATTTAACTAGTTATCTGAATTCAATTTAATCAGTTAATTGAATTTAACATGTGTTAACTAAACTGGATTTTACTACTTAACTGAACTTTACCAATTTACTAAATTTAACTAGTTAACTAAATTCAGTTAGGGTACTAAATTCAATTTAACTTGTTAACCAAATTTGACAACGTAACTGAATTTAACAAGTTACCTGAATTTAATTTAACTAGTTAATATAATTTAACTACTTATTAACTGAATTTAACAAGTTAGTTGAATTCAATTTAACTAGTTAATTGGATTTAACTGCTTAATTGAATTCAGTTTAACTAGTTAACTACATTTAACTGCTTAGCTAAATTTAACTAGTTAGTTGAATTCTATTTCACTAGTTAACTAGATTTAACTAATTAGCTGAATTTAACTAGTTATGCTTAAGAAGCAGAATGAGTTCCTGTGCAAGAAGTATAGTGCTCTAGTTGAAAATGTTGGCAAGCTATTTGACTGGCAAGATGCAAAGGAGCAGCAGATGGACTATGAGAATTCAACAAAGTGATGGGGAACGCAGTAATTTCAAAAAAAATCCTACGCACACGCAAGATCTATCATGGTCAAGATGCAAAGGAGAAGCAGATGGACTATGAGAATTCAACAAAGGATGTTGAAGATATGAAGAAAAAGACCAAAGAGGTAGAGGAGTAGTGTAAGATGGACAAGCTAAAGTTGGCCAAGGAGCGACATCATTTCTTCTCAGGTCGATATCATCTGGAACACTAGCAAGGTCATGAAGGAGATCAAGGAGGATAGTGATGTTCTTTAAGAAGAGAAAAAATAAGCTTGAGAGTATGATTGGTGAACTGCTGAAAGCTGAACATGGTAGCAAGAAGAAGCTGGAGAAGATCAAGTCCATCCTAGAGGAATGAAGTGGAATCTCTAGAGATTAAGTATATATTTGAACCGATGGGTCATTTGAAAACTCTAGTGGGTAGGGTGCATGATTAGATCAGCTGACCGTCATCATGAAATTCTACACTTTGGTTTGCCCGATGCATATTGTGAATGAATCACCAGCCAACCAATCCTCAGCATACCTAAGTGTGGCCAAAAGGCTTCAAGAACGAAAGAAAGAAAGAAAGAAAGAAAGAAAGAAAGAAAGAAGTAGAAACAACACCACTAAGAGGAAAAGGGAAGGTGGTGAAAAAAGGCATTTGGTACTACAAGGCATAGGTATGGTGGACAAGAGAGAGATTCGCACAAAATTGGTAGATTTTATTTCTAACTGTCAATTAGTGATTTTGGTTCTTTTAAAACAAAGAACCGAATTAATAGGAGCAACTTGCATACTAATGTGGACTATCTACCAATATTCGTACGAGTTAGTCCACATGCATGCCCATTAAATTTACACTTTCTGTTTCACCATAAATACTGTGTGGCAATGGAGAAGATGGGAACATTCTTGCACGGCTTCGGAACCATGTTGGGTGGCATCGCTAGCCTGATCGTGGTAACCGTGCACCGTCAAACTACTAGCTAAAGTTGTTTTCACTAATTAAAATTCAATGAGACCTTTAGCTCCTCACCCGTCTCAGAGTCACATAATTTTCAGCAGCAATGCAAATTAAAGCATGTATTTTTCATGTCTAACAACGTATTAGCAGCAGTAATAGTAATTCACCTTGCTCAGAAGCACGCATGACGCATGGTTGTGGGCTTGTATCCAGTGTAGAAACTGGGTCTTGTACTCGAAGCCGGAGTTGGGGCCTTCGACATCACAACAATCAAACTACTCGTTGACCATGTAATGTGTAGTGTACTCCAGAATTATCTATTTGATTACATCTAAACTTGATAGTCTTATACTCCAAAAATATCAGGCAAGTTGTTTTTACGAAGAATATATTGTACCATTTTTTTAGATATTTGAGGATAATAAGAAAAGATACATACAAATACACTTCTCTAGACTAATATCATAATATTGGTTTGCATGGAAATGGTGAATCAACCTAATAAAATGGTTTCCTAAATATCCAAACAAAATAGAGGACAAGTTTTCACAAAACAAAATTAAGTTCAATTTTGTAATGGTAAATGTTGAAACTTTATAATAAATTTGTACCATAACATACTTGGTGGTCTGTTTATATTCTAATGCTTCTAGTTATACCTACAAGTAGTATGTAACATATTACATAAAAATTGTATCAGTAAGACGAATAAACATTTAGCGACAAGCTAAGTTATAACAAAATATAAAAGAATAGTATAAAAAATTTGTGTTGACAGACAAAAATCTCCTAAGAGATAACGAATCATACAACCTATTGATAAGAGAAGAGAAAGAATTTGGAGAAAGAAAACCGGTGTGGTCAAACATATGCCCTGTTGTTATCCCCTAAGAAATATTTAGTACTTGGCTCAATAAATAGTTGAAATTTAACGACCACGGTACTTGCTGAACAACCTGAATAATTTCATAGGTCATTTTTCTAGAAAAGGCATGTGCATGAGATCATGATTACATGAAAATGAAGTCCACTATTGAGGAAATACAGAGCTTCGAGGTTCTGATCACCTTTATGAATGAGAAAGACAACCTTGCCATGGAAGAGTGTGGAAGTTCTTTTTGCAAGTGCATGCTTATGGAGATGAAGCAAGAGTTGAGTCTGTGAAATTTGCCCCTGTCCTTCTGTCCTCTAGAGCTACGCATGACGATAGCGTTATATGGGTTACACATCGGGGAGCGTATGTAATAGGCTATTTGATGTGGTCCTTTGTTGCTCCGGGTGAGCTGCCATCGAGCTGGTTCGCTACATCTCCAGTCACTCAGCTTGCTTTCCTTCTATCTACGATATCCAAGTCATGGCAGGACTCAGCACAGAACATGAGTCAGCAAGAAATGAGAGAAGTATGGCAAAGCTGGCTGAAACTTGACTGCTTTACTGCTCACAAGTGTAAAGTTACTGGCTCCTGTGATTGTGGAAAGAACAACAATCACAACCGAATACACAAAAGAAGCAATTTTCTTTCTTGGCATTATCACTTTGTTATACGTACGTATTATAAGAACATCTCCAACAGATCATGTAGATATAAAAATAACCAAAATATACATCACTTGGACTAAAAAACATCTCTCCAACAAATAACGTGGATGCAAAAAAATAAAAATTACATCTGATGTAAAATGCATCACCAAGTGATGCAAATATACATCACTTGGCCACACCAAATGTAAACGGCTAACAGCCGCGCGAACACCCAACCGCCAAAAGTGAAACTTCCCGCCACCTGCCTAACCTCCTGCCTCCTCCCGCCCACTGCCCGCTGGCCCCGCCCGGCCCCATGGGCGACTACCACGACGCCGTCTGTCTGACACACCCCACCATTGCCGCCGCTGGCGTTCCCACCTTGGAGGACGCCACCACCGTCGCCCTGTCGCCTGTTGGAAATATGCCCTAGAGGCAATAATAAAAGCATTATTATTATAATTCCTTGTTCATGATAATTGTCTTTATTCATGCTATAATTGTGTTATCCGGAAATCGTAATACATGTGTGAATAACAGACACCAACATGTCCCTAGTGAGCCTCTAGTTGACTAGCTCGTTGATCAACAGATAGTCATGGTTTCCTGACTATGGACACTGGATGTCATTGATAACGAGATCACATCATTGGGAGAATGATGTGATGGACAAGACCCAATCCTAAACATAGCACAAGATCGTATAGTTCGTTTGCTAGAGTTTTCAAATGTCAAGTATCTATTCCTTTGACCATGAGATCGTGTGACTCCCGGATACCGTAGGAGTGCTTTGGGTATGCCAAACGTCACAACGTAACTGGGTGACTATAAAGGTAGACTACGGGTATCTCCGAAAGTGTCTGTTGGGTGACATGGATCAAGACTGGGATTTGTCACTCCGTATGACGGAGAGGTATCACTGGGCCCACTCGGTAATGCATCATCATAATGAGCTCAGAGTGACCAAGTGTCTGGTCACGGGATCATGTATTACGGTACGAGTAAAGTGACTTGCCGGTAACGAGATTGAACGAGGTATTGGGATACCGACGATCGAATCTCGGGCAAGTAACATATCGATAGACAAAGGGAATAGCGTACGGGATTGATTAAATCCTGGACATCGTGGTTCATCCGATGAGATCATCGTGGAGCATGTGGGAGCCAACATGGGTATCCAGATCCCGCTGTTGGTTATTGACCGGAGAGTCGTCTCGGTCATGTCTGCTTGTCTCCCGAACCCGTAGGGTCTACACACTTAAGGTTCGGTGACGCTAGGGTTATGAAGATATGTATATGCAGAAACCCGAATGTTGTTCGGAGTCCCGGATGAGATCCCGGACGTCACGAGGAGTTCCGGAATGGTCCGGAGGTAAAGAATTATATATAGAAAGTGCTATTTCGGGCATCGGGACAAGTTTCGGGGTTATCGGTATTGTACCGGGACCACCGGAAGGGTCCCGGGGGTCCACCGGGTGGGGCCACCTGTCCCGGGGGGCCACATGGGCTGTAGGGGGTGCGCCTTGGCCTAGATGGGCCAAGGGCACCAGCCCTTATAGGCCCATGCGCCTAGGGTTTCCACCATGGAAGAGTCCATGTGGTGGAAGGCACCCCTAGGTGCCTTGGGGGGGAGGGAAACCTCCCTTGGCCGCCGCCCCCCCTAGTAGATCTCATCTACTAGGGCCGGCGCCCCCCCCCATGGCACCCCTATATATAGTGGGGGGGGAGAGGAGGGATTTCACACCAGCCCCTGGCGCCTCCATCTCCCCCCGTTACGTCTCTCCCCCGTAGTCTCGGCGAAGCCCTGCTGCTGTGACGCCCTGCATCCACCACCACGCCGTCGTGCTGCTGGATCTTCATCAACCTCTCCTTCCCCCTTGCTGGATCAAGAAGGAGGAGAAGTGGAAGCATCGGGAAGCTCATGATGCTCCGAGGAAGAGGATTTTGGTTCGTAATCATGAAGACGATGATGGTGGTGGTGGTGAGTGCTACCTCTTGAGCACTGCGTTGGTTTTCCCTTGAAGAGGAAAGGGTGATGCAGCAAAGTAGCGTAAGTATTTCCCTTAGTTTTTGAGAAGCAAGGTATCAATCCAGTAGGAGGCTACGCGCGAGTCCCTCGCACCTGCACAATACAAATAAATCCTCGCAACCAACGCGATAAGGGGTTGTCAATCCCTTCACGGTCACTTACGAGAGTGAGATCTAATAGATATGATAGGATAATATTTTTGGTATTTTTATGATAAAGATGCAAAGTAAAATAAAAGTAAAGTAAAAAAGCAAAGGCAATAACAAAGTGTTGGAAGATTAATATGATGAAGATAGACCCGGGGGCCATAGGTTTCACTAGTGGCTTCTCTCAAGAACATAAGTATTTTACGGTGGGTGAACGAATTACTGTTGAGCAATTGACAGAATTGAGCATAGTTATGAGAACATCTAGGTATGATCATGTATATAGGCATCACGTATGAGACAAGTAGACCGACTCCTGCCTGCATCTATTACTATTACTCCACTCATCGACCGCTATCCAGCATGCATCTAGAGTATTAAGTTCATGAAAATAGAGTAACGCCTTAAGCAAGATGACATGATGTAGAGGGATAAATTCAGGCAATATGATAAAAACCCCATCTTGTTATCCTCGATGGCAACAATACAATTCGTGCCTTGCTGCCCCTACTGTCACTGGGAAAGGACACCGCAAGATTGAACCCAAAGCTAAGCACTTCTCCCATTGCAAGAAAGATCAATCTAGTAGGCCAAACCAAACTGATAATTTGAAGAGACTTGCAAAATAACCAATCATACATAAAAGAATTCAGAGAAGATTGAAATATTGTTCATAGATAATCTTGATCATAAACCCACAATTCATCGGTCTCAGCAAACACACCGCAAAAAGAAAATTACATCGAATAGATCTCCACGAGAGAGGGGGAGAACATTGTATTGAGATCCAAAAAGAGAGAAGAAGCCATCTAGCTACTAACTATGGACACGAAGGTCTGAGGTAAACTACTCACACTTCATCGGAGAGGCTATGGTGTTGATGTAGAAGCCCTTCGTGATGGATGCCCCCTCCGGCGGAGCTCCGGAACAGGCCCCAAGATGGGATCTCGTGGGTACAGAAGGTTGCGGCGGTGGAATTAGGTTTTTGGCTCCGTATCTGATCGTTTGGGGGTACGTAGGTATATATAGGAGGAAGAAGTACGTCGGTGGAGCAACGTGGGGCCCACGAGGGTGGAGGGCGCGCCCTGGGGGGGCGCCCCCCTACCTCGTGGCCTCCTGGAAGCTTCTCTTACGTAGGGTCCAAGTCTCCTGGATCATGTTCATTCCAAAAATCACGCCCCCGAAGGTTTCATTCCGTTTGGACTCCGTTTGATATTCTTTTTCTGCGAAACTCTGAAATAGGCAAAAAAAACAGCAATTTTGGGTTGGGCCTCCGGTTAATAGGTTAGTCCCAAAAATAATATAAAAATGGATAATAAAGCCCAATATTGTCCAAAACAGTAGATAATATAGCATGGAGCAATCAAAAATTATAGATACGTTGGAGACATATCAGTGAGGAGAGAAGAAGGAGCTCCACTCCTCACTCAACGACCAAATCATATAGGCCAGAGACAATGATCTTAAAGAAGGATTTGACTTCATTGTCATTACGAGAAAAGAGTATGACAAAGAAAAAAGATTGTTGAAATTCAAAGAAATGGAGGAGAGGGGGAAGCTGAGCGGCGGAGGGCGGCAGCCGAGGAGAAGAGGGCGACGGCCAAGGAAAATAGGACGGTGGCCGAGGAGAGGAAGGTGGAACTAGAGGAGAGGAAGGTGGCGACCAAGGAGTTTAAAACAGTGGAGGAGAAGGCACTCAAGTTTATGTTCATGCACACAAGTAGCCTCGACCCCAAGCAAAAAGCGTATGTCGAGCTTTGTCGGGGGGGAATGATCATGAAGAAGACCATGCTCATGAGAAACATGATGGGAGGAGGAATGGGAAGTGCCATGGGTGGAATGGGAGGAGGAATGATGGGAATTGTTTTGACATCAGATACTCGAGCCACAATGTCTGCTCCTGCTGCTGCCCAGGAATTGTTTTGACATCAGATACTCAAGCCACAATGTCTGCTCCTGCTGCTGCCCCTTAGTTGCCCCTCTAGTATCCACCCCTCTAGTCTAGCAGACGTCATCAGAAGCATTCGTCGATGCACTTCTCTCCACTCCATCGACGTAGTTTTTTGTTGTTCTGCAATGATACACTTCTTGTACTTCTGAGGAAAATTATGTAGTTGTTCTGTGTATTATTGTGATGCATCATGAGTGAAGTGTTGCTTAATTTCATATCAATATCTTGCACTGCGTCTTAGATCTTTAGAATAACATTATGTTTCCTGACCAAATTATAGTGAGCAGCGTATCGGCAAAGGAAAAGCCTCCCATTTGTCATTGTCGCTTGTTCATGGCAGCAAGCAAGTCCTAACAACCACAAACATGTACGAGGATTCTGTGTATGGCGTGATGACAGGATCAGATCATATGATCTATCAAGCTGTGTTAACTACCTTTGCAGGTAGAGTACACATTCTTTAACTTAGCTAATTTAATTACTCTGAGCTTGTAACTATATATATAACCTCAGTAGCTAGGACCAGGATCAGCCAGTACTGTACAAAATTGATGAAGTCTCATATGTTCACGCATGATCCAAGCCAATCTTTTCTGGCACCGAGGCCAGATAATTTCATTGCTAAGCTCCCTGGTCGCCTATAATCCTGAATCATGTATATAGAAATGCTAGTGTCCAAGTAGACATTGATGCATTTGCGGTGACGTGATAACATGGGTTATAAATGAACCTCTTACGTTGTAC
>NC_041380.1:597763886-597797646 GCF_002162155.2 Triticum dicoccoides | reverse complement strand
ACTTCATGATGCCAAATTTGAAGTTATAATCATAAAAAAAAATTACTTTTTATGAAAACACTTTATACTATTTGAGGTAAGGTTTCTCTCTATTGGGTGATCTTGAAAAAAAATCGTCAATAAAGGAATTTGAACATGCAAAGTGATGTCGGAAATTGAATGTTTGAAATTTATATGTGTAATTGACACAAAAGGATTTCAATATCATGTATATTTAAAAAAAATTCATGCTTGTGCTTTGTTGATTTCCTTTTGATTAGCATGCCAATGGCATCTCTAGACCATAATTATAAATCTCCTTTAGTAACAATCTTTTTGGTTATGGATGATATACATGCCCGAGCACTGGTACATCAACAAATTTCAAGTAGTAATCCAAACAATCTGGTTTTTGCTTGTCAACTTCCTTTAGCTATAGAATCAACTTTTACTCTAGTCTTGGAGGTATGAATATCAACAAATTGGAAGCAATAGTTAAGAAAGTCGGGGTTTTTTCACCAACTTAATTCATTTGTTAAAATAATCTAAAATGGTAAATAATATTCAAAGTTGTTTTCGTGATTATCTTATACTAGTCATTATCACTCATAAATTCTGAAAATCTTAAATATGTAGATGCAGCCAGTCTCTAATTTTCCGTATAAACTTGTTGAGTGGTTTGCTTCTAAAATAAGCCTGAATCATATTTTTCTTTATTGTATTAGGCAAAGTTTGAATATGGAAAACTAATCAACCAATAATATAAAACATTGTGCTAAGAAATTATCCATAATAACTTTATGTATCTTCTTACCTTTTTTTGTGATCTCTCCGGTAAGAAGGTAAACCATGTGATAAAGCAAGGCTTCTGCCAGTACAAAGTACGATCTGCACCTGCAAAGAGACCATCGATGACCTTGAGAGGGTTGCTGGTGGTGATAGCGCACCACTGCTCACCGGAAATCCCACTACCTTCAGGTACCCATTGCCTTCTAATGCATTGTATTTTTCTTCTCTGGAACTAGTTGTACACAACCTGTAGTTTTTGGTTCTTTTATTTATGCAGTTCTGGTAAAAAGCCTAAGCTCCTGCCTTTTATCTCTAAATGACCATGCTGATTAGATGTACTGTAGAAGTAGATGTTCATAACCTATAATTTTTTTTGTTCTTCATCTATTATGCACCTCTTGTACTACTCAGGGTATTTATATACTTGTTCTGCTCATTATTGTGATGCATCATTACTAAAGTGTTGCTTGATTTGAGATCAATGTCTTGCACCGCATCCTGGATCTCTAGAATAACATTATGTTTTGATCAAATTACAGTGAGCATCCTATCGGCAAAGGAAAAGCCTTGCACTTGTTGCTTGTTCATGGCAACAAGCTAGTCCTCACGACCACAAGCATGTACGAGGATATCTAGTTTGGTTCTGTGTATGGCGTGCTGACAGGATAGGATCAGATGATATATGAAGCTGTGTTAATTGTGTTTGCAGGTAGAGTACATTCTTTCACTTAGCTAATATAATTACTCTGAGCTTGTAACTATATTGCCAATGTACTAGTGAGTCCTCACTAGGACTAGGATCAGCTAGTAATGCCTCAGATTTCAGTTTACTCTAATCTCTCACATGCATGTTGCTGGCACAACATTAGTTTATCTGGAATGTAGCAGCTCTAAACAGCTGGCCAGTTGGATGGCATACATAGCTACATTCTGACAAAAGCGACAAAAACTAGCGTGAACAGCAAAGATCTTTGCTATATATAGCAAGGAAGAAAGGGGTATGAATATAGGAGAGGAGAAAAGACAGAGAGCTTGTTAATTAACTTTTGCAGCAGAAGCAATAGTGAAGTGAATGAAGCAAGTGTGATGCAGAGTTGAGAACCTCGTGAGAAATGCTGCCAACCAGCATGACCGTGAGCCAGTAAGATAACAACAACCTGAAAAAAATCATGCAAATTTGCTTTCTCGCGTGAAACTACCATGCCGCGGTGGATATCGCTAGTCTTAGATGTAGATTTTTTGAGAACCAACCTGTGGTTGGATGGTTAAATGGACAATGGTATCCCCACCCCTATCATTTTGAAGTTGGCTAGGTAAGTACACATATGCTCAACCACATCGTTTTGAAGTTGAATGTGAGTTGCTCAATCATGCATTTAGTAATGAAGTTGGGTGAATTCTGCAAAGTTGTCGGTCAATGCTCAGGCTCAACATTTTCACGCTCGTAATCAAAGGCTTGGTCGTAGATATTGTCATCATGCTCATCCTCTACGATCATGTTGGACATGATCATACAAGTCGTCATGACATTCCACGTCTTGCGTTGGCTCCATGTTCTGGCAGGATAACAAACAATAGCCCATCAAAATTGGAGCACACCGAAAGCACGTTCCACATCCTTCCTAGCACCCTCTTGTGCTTGGGCAAACCTAGCTCTCTTCTCTCCTACCAGCCTGGAGTCTTCACAAGAGTTGACCACTAAGGATATATAGATACCATCAACTAGGTAGTATCCCTTGTTGTAGCAGTGGCCATTGACCTCAAAGTTGACCTTTTCGCAATTGCCTTCTGCAAGGCGTGCGAACACCGTAGACTGCCGAAGCACTTTTATGACATTGTGAGAATCTGCCATGCCGAAGAAAGAGTGTCAAATCCAGAGAACTTGTGATGCCACGGCTTCAAGTATGACCATGAAGACTTTAACATGCCCCTTATATTACCCCTGTCAAGCAAACAGATAGTTCTTCCACTTCCGGTGCATATAATCTATGCTACCAAGCATTCGCAGAAAGCCTCTGGATTCATCAATTGATCGCCAACAATTGGACTATATCTGCAGCATCTGGTTCTCTCAAGTACTCTGGGCCAAACACTGCTACCACAGCTTTGCAAAACCTATACAACGATTCAAGCCATGTCGAATCACTCATCCGGGCATACGCATCTAGAAGATTACCGGGAATTCCATATGCAAGCAAATCCCATATTTTTCTCAAACCCTCCATACCAATTTTTAGTTTACCAAACCATTTGCAACGTTCAGTTTTGTGAACCTTATAGAAGCTCTCAAATCAATTTTATTGGTTTTCTGTTTTGGTTTTTTCCTTTTACTTTTTTATTTCGTTTTTCTTTTTTGGCTTATTATTATTATTATTTAACCCTTTAAATTTTGCACACTTTTTTTAATTTCGTGAACATTTTTCTAATTCACGTACTTTTCTCAAATTCGTGAATCTTTTTTGCAAATTCATGAACCTTTTCAAGTTTTTGTGAACTTCTCTCAAATTCATGAACTTTTTCATTTTCTTTTCTCAATGTCATGAAAAATTTCGATTTTGTGAACTTTTTTTGAAATTCCTGAACTTTTTCAAATTGACGACTTTTTTAAATATATTGAATTTTCAAAATTATTTGTTTTTATATTTTTGACCTTATTTTCAAATTCATGGCCTTTTTTTAATCCACGAACATTTAATACATCCATTAAAAAATTATATTTCACAAACATATTCAAAAATCCATGCTTTATGTTCCCATTGGTTTTCTGGGCTAGGTTTTGGTGGGGGGTTTCACCTGGGGTTTTCGGAATTTTTAGCTTCTTCTTTTTTCCTTTATATTTATTTTTTGTTTTTTCATGGTGTGTGCCACGCGTCCATCGGATGGTCTTTTTAAAAGATTGGTGGGTCATGAGCCGTCAGACCTGGTGTATCGAGTGGCCGAATGGTGCCTCCATCATTGCAACATGGTTCTTGTTGCAATATGTTTTTGCAACACAGGTCTTATTGCGGAATTTATTTATTTTTGCAACAAATGTCTTGTTACAAAAAATTCAAGAGAGCTCTTGTTGCAGAAAAACACCCAAGGAGAGAGCGCCATGGGAGCTCAGCCGAGACCTCGTGTGTGTGTGTGTGTGTGTGTGTGTGTGTGTGCGTGTGTGTGTGTGCGTGTGTGCGTGTGTGTGGAGAGAGAGAGAGAGAGAGAGAGTAAGGAGAGGGGATGAGGGAAGAGAAAGGGACCGATGACACAGTGCCATGGGAGGTTGGTCAGGGGAGAGAGGGGTAACGAGAGAGGAGGAGGGAAGGAGAAAGTGGACTGGAGGCGCCGTCCTCCGGCAGGGTAGAGAATCATGCGTGCATCTCCCTCTTGGCTGAGTGGTGGCGGGCACTAGATGGGAGTCGGGATGGTGAGAGTGAAAGATGGTTGCTGCTGAGAAACAAGGGAGGTTGGTGGCGCTTGCTGTTGGGAGAGAAGAGTGACGAGAGAGATTTCGTGGAGACGAAAGCCCGAGGAGATAAGGTGCAATAACGAGGATGTATGGCTCACTGGACATTCCTCGAGCAGTCGAAGAGGTCGACGCACAGGATGTCATCAGCCGGTGATGGGAAGCTTTTATTCATTTTTTTCCTTTTGTTTTCTTTTTCTGGTTTTTTATTGAAAATTTATAAATTTGTTTTTTACAGGCAAGAACTTTTCAAGTTTGTAACCTTTTTAACATTTGTGAACGTCTTTTAAATTATGGAACATTTTTCAATTATTTTTGAACTTTTCCAAATTAATGGTTTTTTGTATATATAAAATTCTTAAATTTTTCAACTTTGTGAACATTTTTCAAATTTGTTCTTTTTTCAAATGTGCAAAAAATTTGATATTCATTAAAAGTCTCAAATCCGTGAACTTTTTTTAAATTCATGAACATTTTTTATTTCCATAAACATATTTTAAATTTAGAAAACCGGTTGCCATTGTTTTCTTTCTTCAATGCGCCTAGTAAGCAGAGGCCACCGTGCGGTGGCCAGAAAGCGTGTGATTTCATAGGATGTCATCCTCAGTGAGCTCATCAAGATGGACCTCGTCGAGAAGCATTCAGAGGGTGAAGAGATATTTAGTATGCTAGATGGAAACAACAGTGGGAGGAGGTTTGATCTTGAGGATCGAAGCGTTATTCCTGAGGGCCTCCCGCACCTTTCAATTCTTCCGTGCAGAGGCCTCGTATATGAGTGGAGAGATGTCCTTGGGCTTACGGCCAAGAAGTCAAGGAGAGTCCCAGAACGGCGTCCTTGCGCCGTTTTCAACGATGATGGTGGTAGAGGCATAGAAAAAGTTGAGGTCTTCCTCATCACACGGGTTCCCATGCCCAACCCACAACTTAGTGGACGCCTTCCATTCAAACCAAGGCCAACACAAATGCAAAGCATGCGCAAACTAGTTTTTTTAGTTTCCCTATGTACCAACTAGAAATACATCATGTGATCCGTTGGCTAATTGTCCTTGTCAATTTTGGGGTATGAAATTAATGTTATCTATATTTGGATTCATGTTAATGCATTTAATGTGATTAATTTGGCCCCCATATTTTTAATGGCATTCCTAAATTAACATATTGGATTGGTATCAACCCACTATAAAAAGGCTTGACATTTCATATCTTCTGCATCTCATCCTACAACCGGGACAACTATCAGCAGCATCTTGTGTCAACACCATACTAAGCCAAGATGAGGGTAACGCTTATGCTACTCCTGACCCTCACGTTTCTCGTGCTACCATCAGGTACAGTATATTCTTATAGTACCTTGCTTAACGATTTTTCTCCATCAAATTTTCCCAATAAGAATGGTTTTTTTCCTCTTCCTGTCGATTGGTATATTTCAGATGCTGAAACAACTTGTAGTTCCAGGGATTGGCCCCCGGGGGGTACAGCGTGTGATAGAAGCGAGTGTGAGGACAAATGTAAAAACTATTATGATGACTATTACAAGCATTCTACTTGTGTAGGTCTCTGTAGTTGGACTTCCATCTGTACAGACAATGGGTGCCATTGCTCAATTTGTGATGATCACAGCCATCCATTCGGGCACTGAATAAACTGATCCTAACTATGTATGCTGAAATGGTTTCCTCGTTGAAATAAGAGAGATATTAATTGCAATGGTTTAGCACACGCTTATAACAATCCCACAATATGTGTTAAATTCTTGCATGCGTAGACTACAGACATTGACATTCCAATGTGTACTTGAACGGAGTCTCAAGGACACCTTTGCCTTCTAGACGTGTCTTAAGGACGCCTTTTTTCGGAACTGCGTCCTTGGATATGAGAGGAAGGAAGGAAAAACTTGTCGTCATCGATGGATGGATCCCTCCCTCGCGGGTGCTCCTTTGTTTTTGGTTTGTCCGAAAAATTAAATCAAATCAAATCGAAACGATGATGCCTAGCTTGACCTCGATGATGCTCCTTTTCCTCATTTTCTCAAGCATATAAACAGATATGAAAAAGATTTATTCTGATGAAACGGAGACACAAGCACAAAAAACATGTACAATTATCAATCTGTAAATGGTTATAGCCCAGAAAGTATGATGCTGCTGAATGGTGTCTTGCTCACGAGGATTTAACAACCATACTAGTGCATTAATGATTTGTCTTCACAAACCAAGTAGTTCTGGTAACGATTAGGGACGATTACTTGTATTCTCAGTTTAACTCTCTGATGATTAGTCTACTAGCATGAAATTTCATAGCTACCTGCATCTTGTGACATGATTCCTTGCATCTGGTGGTGCGGCCACAATGGTTTGCAGAGGGTCCCCTAACCGTCTGAAGGTATAACTATGGATCTATGGACTCTAATTTGAATTATTGTTTTCACTGTTTCTGAATTTTTGTATTCAACCTGGCAGAGTGGCAAGCATGGACTCTACCGTCTACACCACGTGATTGATTCTCTCTCGCTCTCCCTTTGTTCACATTTGGGCATGCCTTGGCTTAATCTATACCTACTAATACTAACAAAGTGATTAGTGCTTCTACCCGTCCGTCACATAAATTCAGAGAAAACCCCTTGCTTTTTCAATGAATTAACCTGCATCACACATTTAAGTCATGGACAAACCGGGTTTTGCATTTTTGAGAAACCCTCCTGCCTTTTTAGGTAATTAACCCGCGGTACATATTGAAGGCAAACAAATCATTTTTGTGTTTTAACAGAAAACCCCCTGGATTTTAGGCAAATACATCAGCGGTTCATCTAAAACAAATGTTTTTCTAAATTATCCATATCTTTTAAACCATAACTTTGATTTTAACATGTTATATCTGAAATTTGATTAGAAAAATACGTAGAATCTAAATATGATGTTATTTTACCTATTAAATAATCCAAGGTCCGTTTTCTTTCGTACCGGCGGCGATCCGGATTGCAAATAAACACCTCACTAAAATCAAATTGAGACGAAATAAAACATCAAAACCACACATGCACACCCCTGAAAAACCTCGCAGGGGGAAAACAACAGATTTGTCATCTTATTCCGAGCGAGCGAGCACACGCGCACTGAGGCCACCACTAGCGAGGGTGCAAAGGAGGATAAGCGGCAACATAAATATGATACCCTATTAAAATAAAGGGCATGGATCCATTGATGTGTTAATTTATGGTATCCATTGTCCACGGTGTCAATCTTGTTTACTAAATGCTTGATCAAGGTTGATGTCATTCTTGAGAAGTGAGTCTGTCAGACCACACATGATTTATGATGAAACCAAACTTGAAAAATGCATTGCGCGTTGGTATTCACTACACAATAGACCCCTTCCTTTGATTTTCCTAGTCGAAAATGTGATCCTACTCCACCTTTTGGCAACTTAATTACGAATGTTGAAGCTGTGCTCAAAATAATGAATGGATTGAGGTGGCATTTGGTGGAGGATGGTTATTTGGGCATAGGAAAGCACCGTAGAAAATGGATACTATTTCGACATGCCAAAGTGGTACTTCCTTCACAAAGTGTTGTTCTGAACAGAATAGGAAAATGAATATTGTTGAATTATTTTTGAACTAGGTAAGGAAGGTTTTTACATATTTGACGAAGATATGACCTAAAGAATTTATGAGATTTTTTTTGGAAATTTTGGATTGACAGAAATACAGGTTGCTTCACAACCTGGGGCAAAAATTGCCACATGGACATGACACATAGGCAAACTTGATGAGGTGGCGCCTAGTCATAGCAACCCATCACAATTTACAAGGTTATGACCATCTATATTGGTCGTGATCAGCTAGAAATAAGGCAGCGGACCAGTGATATCTGCTTTATGACCATTTCGTGTAAGGAAATTATGACCTTTCTGACCAAAATGGTCGTTATAGTTTAGGGTTTGGAGCCTCTCGAACAGCTTTTGACCAATTGGTCTAAAATGGTCATAGATCTATGACCAATTCTTCCAGGATCACTGACAGAACGTCACTAGTTGACATATTTCTTGTAGTGGCTTGATGGCGAAACTAGCAAGAAAAACGTTCTCTCCCTTTGGCCGGAAGTTCAATCCCCTCGGGTTGCCCCACGCAAGGCGCAGGGCCTCCTCAATGGTGTTCAGGTGAAAAGCCTTCCGATACAAAATCTTCCCGATGAGTGCATAAGGTTCTTCAACGCTCTCTTCTTCCTCCTCGTCAATGACAAGCTTCGTCTTCTCCTTCTTCGTTAGATCTAGTCGATCCATCATCTGCTCCACCGTCTAAGCCTCCTTCGTCTTCCCCCTCTTTCCTGCCATGGCGCTTGACTCTGCCATCAGTTCGCCCGGCCTCCAGATACGTTGGAGACGTATCAAGCATCCCCAAGCTTAATTCTTGCTCGTCCTCGAGTAGGTAAATGATAAAAACAGAATTTTTGATGTGGAATGCTACCTAGCATATTTCTCAATGTAATTTTCTGTATTGTGGCATGAATGTTCAGATCCGAAAGATTCAAGATAAAAGTTTAATATTGACATAAAAATAATAATACTTCAAGCATACTAACTTAAGCAATTATGTCTTCTCAAAATAACATGGCTAGAGTAAGTTCATCCCTACAAAATCATATAGTTTGGCTATGCTCCATCTTTGTCACACAAAATATTCAAATCATGCACAACCCCGGTTTCAGCCAAGCAATTGTTTCATACTTAAGAGTTTTCAAACTTTTTCAACTTTCACGCAGTACATGAGCGTGAGCCATATACATAGCACTATGGGTGGAATAGAATATGATTATGCGGGTTATGTGGAGAAGACAAAAAGGAGAAGATAGTCTCACATCAGCTAGGCGTATCAACGGGCTATGGAGATGCCCATCAATAGATATCAATGTGAGTGAGTAGGGATTGCCATGCAACGGATGCACTAGAGCTATAAATATATGAAAGCTCAACAAATGAAACTAAGTGGGTGTGCATCCAACTTGCTTGCTCACGAAGACCTAGGGCATTTGAGGAAGCCCATTGTTGGAATATAACAAGTCAAGTTCTATAATGAAACATTCCCACTAGTATATTAAAGTGACAAAACAAGAGACTCTCTATCATAAAGATCATGGTGCTACTTTGAAGCACAAGTGTGGAAAAAGAGATAGTAGCATTGTCCCTTTTTTCTTTCTCTTTTTTTGGCGTTCTCTTTTTTTGGCTTTTCTTTTTTTCCCCTTTTTTTGGGACAATGCTCTATGAAGGATTATCATCACACTTATATTTATTTACAACTCAATGCTTACAACTCGTTACTAGAACAAAATATGACTCTAAATGAATGCCTCCGGCGGTGTACCGGGATGGGCAATGAATCAAGAGTGACATGTATGAAGTTATGCATGGTGGCTTTGCCACAAATAAGATGTCAACTACATGATCATGCATGGAAATATGACAATGATCAAGCGTGTCATAATAAACAGAATGGTGGAAAGTTGCATGGCAATATATCTTGGAATGGCTATGGAAATGCCATGATAGGTAGGTATGGTGGCTGTTTTGAGGAAGATATAGGGAGGCTTATGTGTGATAGCTAGAGCGTATCATATCACGGGGTTTGGATGCACCGGCAAAGTTTGCACCAACTTTCGAGGTGAGAAAGGGCAATGCACGGTACCGAGGAGGCTAGCAATGATGGAAGGGTGAGAGTGCGTATAATCCATGGACTCAACATTAGTCATAAAGAACTCACATACTTATTGCAAAAATTTATTAGCCATCGAAGCAAAGTACTACACGCATGCTCCTAGGAGGGAGGTTGGTAGGAGTTAACCATCGCGCGCCCCCGACCTCCACACAAAGGAATACAATCAAAAAATACCTCATGCTCCAACTTCGTTACATAACGGTTCATCATACGTGCATGCTACGGGAATCACAAACTTCAACACAAGTATTTCTACAATCCACAACTACCCACTAGCATGACTCTAATATCACCATCTTTATATCGCAAAACTATTGCAAGGAATCAAACATATCATATTCAGTGATCTGCAAGTTTTATGTAGGATTTTATGACTAACCATGTGAATGACCAATTCATGTCATCTCTCTAAATAGATATAAGTGAAGAAAGAGAGTTTAATTCTCTCTACAAAGGATATTCCCATGCTCTAACAAATATAAGTGAAGCAAAAGAGCATTCTACAAATGGCGGTTTTCTATGTGAGGAGAAACAGGCAATCCAAACTTCAAATGATATAAGTGAAGCACATGAAGCATTCTATAAAGCCATACTCAAAAGATATAAGTGAAGTGCAATGAGCATTCTATAAATCAACCATGGACTATCTCATACCAGCATCGTGCATAAAAGAAAAGTGAAAACTAAATGCAAAAGACACTCCAAGATTTGCACATATCACATGAACGAAACGAAACCGAAAACATACCAATACTTGTTGAAGAAAGATGGGATGCCTTCCGGGGCATCCCCAAGCTTAGACGCTTGAGTCACCTTGAATATCTTGGGGTGCCTTGGGCATCCCCAAGCTTGAGCTCTTGTCTCTCCTCCTTATCCTCATATCGAGACATCCTCGATCTTCGAACACTTCATCCACACAAAACTCAATAGAAAGTTCGATAAGATCCGTTAGTATAATAAATCAAATCACTACACTAAGTACTGTTGCAAATCAATTCATATTTTGTTATTGCACTGTAGCTACTGTAATATATCTTTTTCATGGCTAATCCACTAATAGAAATCTATAGTTTCATCAAAACAAGCAAACAATGCATCAAAAACAGAATTTGTCTTAAACAGGGTAGTCTGTAGTAATCTGAGCATTAACCTTATTTCTGGTACTCCAAAAATTCTGAAACAAATTAGGAAAAATAAACAATTTATATAGAAAGACAGTGCAAAAAGTTTTGGAACCGTTTGACGTTCCAGTAAAAAATGAAAAATCACGTACTACAGCCAAAGTTTCTGTCTTGCACCACACAAACCAACAAGCAATGTAAAGATCCTAAAGGCAAATCTTGGCACATTATTTAATACAATGGAATTGTACAAGGGGATAATATTTTTATTGAAAATTTTCTGTAATTAAGATTCACAAAGTTTCCATGAGCATGAACAAAGTTCGATGAGCTCTCCCACTTCAACAATGCATGTCTCTCTCACTTTCTCTTTCCTTTTTGAAAAGTTTTGGGTTCCCCTCTTTATTTTTTTTTGTTTTTAAACTTTATGAAAGCACTCACAGAAATAAATGACTCTCTAAAACTTCCGGGTTGTCTCCTTGGCAGCGCTTTCTTTAAAGCCATTAAGCTAGGCATATAGTGCTCAAGTAATGGATCCACCCGGATGCCAAGGTATATCAAAGCCAATCTTAATTAACAATGATTTGGCATTTAGTAGTGAGCACAAAGCAACATATATCAAGCAATGATGAAGTCTAACTCTCTTCCTATGCATCGGCATGTCATAAAAGAACAATTCATGCACACATAGTAAAGGCCAATGCATAGTATAAGCAGTTTCTTGCAGTTTTATCGTGTTGGAAACATAAAGAGGCGGAGATGTAGTTCCTCTCTCATAATAATTTCAAGTAGGAGCAGCAAGCACATGCATATTACATTCATCAAAATTATCATGTGCAACGGTAAAAGGCAACCCATCAATATGATCCTTAATAAGGGCAAACTTCTCCGATATAGTGTAGTCGGTAGAATTCAAAAAGATAATAGGACTATCATGCATGGGTGCAATAGCAACAATTTCATGTTTAACATAAGGAACTATAGCAAGTTCATCTCCATAAGCATAATTCATATTGGCATCTTGGCCACAAGCATAGCAAGCATCATCAAAAAGGGATATTTCAAAAGAATCAAAGGGAACATAGCGATTATCATAGCAATCATCCTTCGGTAAGCACGAAGGGAAATTAAACAATGTATGAGTTGAAGAGTTACTCTCATTAGAAGGTGGGCACGGGTGATCAATCCGCTCTTCCCCCTTTTGTTCTTCGCTCTCCTCCTCATCTTTTTCATCTAATAAGCTCATAGTTTCAGTAATTTCTTCTTCCATAGTTTCCTGCAAAATATTAGTCTCTTCTTGGACAGCGGAGACTTTCTCAATAAATGCATCAATATCGGAATTGTATTCATAATTCTCATAACAATATTTAAGTATAGCAAGATTTTCAGATATGTAAACAGCATCATAAAGATTTTCACACTCTTTAAACAAAGATTCAATTTCATAAGCACCCGTAAAAGCAATGAATTCTTCTATTTGTTCCACATCATAGTAATCATATATACCATTAGCATAAGAAGCCAATGTTCTATTATCATTAAATTTGCATGAAAAGGGAAGGTGTGGAGCCTTCATCCTAGAGCAACAAGTATAATCATATCTCAAGCATAGTTCCCGAGCATACCAATGCAACATATGAATTTGATCCCATAATAGTTTCCCTTTTTGAGTCAAGCGATAATCCCTAAAGTATTCACGTTGATCCAATGTGTCTCCAATTACATAATTGAATGGGGTTTTCTCAGGATTATTAAAGTAGTGCATAATATTTTTCACATAACCAGCATCGAGGGTTTTAGGAGGTTCCCCATCTCCATGAGCAGCAAGTACACATAATTTTTTTGGTATTTCGTGTTCCATATCCATAACTAAAGATAGAGAACAACTTAGAACGGCAAATAAAATCTACTTAGTGATAAAGCAAACAAGCACACACGAGAATATTCACCCCACGCTATAACTCCCCGGCAACGGCGCCAGAAAAGGTCTTGATAACCCACAAGTATAGGGGATCAATTGTAGCCTCTTTCGATAAGTAAGAGTGTCGAACCCAACAAGGAGCTAAAGGTAGAACAAATATTCCCTCAAGTTCTATCGACCACCGATACAACTCTACGCACGCTTAACGTTTGCTTTACCTAGAACAAGTATGAAACTAGAAGTACTTTGTAGGTGTAACGGGATAGGTTTGCAAGAATATAAAGAGCACATAAATAAAAACTAGGGGCTGTTTAGGTAAAGAAGCAATAAAGTTAGTATAGCGAGTGTGGAAAAGTGGTGGTAGGAGTTGTGCAATTGTCCCTAAGCAATTGACTACTTTACTAGACCGATAGCAAGTTTTATGTGGGAGAGGCCACTGCTAGCATGTCATCCCTGACTTGGAATTCTATGCACTTATGGTTGGAACTATTAGCAAGCATCCGCAACTACTAACGTTCATTAAGGTAAAACCCAACCATAGCATTAAGATATATTGGTCCCCGTTCAATCCCGTATGCATCAATTTCTATGCTAGGTTGAAGCTTCTGTCACTCTTGCCCTCCAATACATAGTCCCATCAACATACAACTAACCCTATGGTGTGATCCACGCGCGCTCTCATATGATGGGCACCAAAGGACAGCAACATAACCACAAGCAAATTAAACTAATCATTGCAATTCACCAATTACCGATAGGACAACAAAAATCTACTCAGACATCATAGGATGGCAATGTTGGGGAACGTAGCAGAATTTTAAAATTTCCTACGTGTCACCAAGATCAATCTATGGAGTCTTATAGCAACGAGAGGGAGAGGAGTGCATCTACATACCCTTGTAGATCGCGAGCGGAAGCATTCAAGAGAACGGGGTTGATGGAGTCGTACTCGTCGTGATCCAAATCGCCGATGATCCTAGCGCCGAACGAACGGCACCTCCGCGTTCAACACACGTACGGAGCGAGGACGTCTCCCGCGCCTTGATCCTACAAGGAGGAGGGAGAGGTCGAGGAAGAAAGCTCCAACAGCAGCACGATGGCGTGGTGGTGGTGGAGCAGCAGTACTCCGGCAGGGCTTCGCCAAGCTCTTAACGGAGGAGGAGAGGTGTTGGGGAGGGGAGGGGCTGTGCCTTGGGAAGGGGTGCGGCTCCCATGTGCCTCCCCACTATATATAGGGGTGGAGGGGGATGGTTTCTTGCCCTCCAAGTCCATTGGGGCGTTGGCAAAGGTGGGGGGAAGAAATCCCATCATTTCCCTTCCCCACCGATTGTTATCCCCCTTCTTTAGGGATCTTCATCTTATCCCTTCGGGATATGATCTTATTCCTTCTAAAGGGGGATCTTGGTGCGCCTTGACCAGGGGTGTGGGGACTTGCCCCCACTACCCACGTTCATGTGGGTCCCCCCATGCAGGTGGGCCCCACTCCGGAACCTTCTAGAACCTTCCCGGTACAATACCGAAAAATCCCGAACATTTTCCGGTGGCCAAAATAGGACTTCCCATATATAAATCTTTACCTCCGGACCATTCCGGAACTCCTCGTGACGTCCGGAATCTCATCCGGGACTCCGAACAACTTTCGGGTTACCGCATACTAATATCTCTACAACCCTAGCGTCACCGAACCTTAAGTGTGTAGACCCTACAGGTTCGGGAGACACGCAGACATGACCGAGACGACTCTCCGGTCAATAACCAACAGCGAAATCTGGATACCCATGTTGGCTCCCACATGTTCCACGATGATCTCATCAGATGAACCACGATGTCGAGGATTCAATCATCCCGTATTCAATTCCCTTTGTCCAGCGGTATTGTACTTGCCCGAGATTCGATCGTCGGTATCCCGATACCTTGTTCAATCTCGTTACCGGCAAGTCTCTTTACTCGTTCCATAACACATCATCCTGTGATCAACTCCTTGATCACATTGTGCACAATATGATGATGTCCTATCGAGTGGGCCCAGAGATACCTCTCCGTCACACAGAGTGACAAATCCCAGTCTCAATTCGTGCCAACCCAACAGACACT
The DNA here is from genome assembly GCF_002162155.2 of Triticum dicoccoides. NCBI lineage: Eukaryota > Viridiplantae > Streptophyta > Magnoliopsida > Poales > Poaceae > Triticum > Triticum dicoccoides. The sequence goes on along the minus strand of NC_041380.1, from coordinate 597,782,590 downwards.
TTCGGAGATACCCGTAGTGCACCTTTATAGCCACCCAGTTACCTTGTGACGTTTGGCACACCCAAAGCATTCCTACGGTATCCGGGAGTTGCACAATCTCATGGTCTAAGGAAATGATACTGGACATTAGAAAAGCTTTAGCAAACGAACTACATGATCTTGTGCTAGGCTTAGGATTGGGTCTTGTCCATCACATCATTCTCCTAATGATGTGATCCCGTTATCAACAACATCCAATGTCCATGGTCAGGAAACCGTAACCATCTATTGATCAACGAGCTAGTCAACTAGAGGCTTACTAGGGACATGGTGTTGTCTATGTATCCACACATGTATCTGAGTTTCCTATCAATACAATTCTAGCATGGATAATAAACGATTATCATGAACACGGAAATATAATAATAACTAATTTATTATTGCCTCTAGGGCATATTTCCAATAGTCTCCCACTTGCACTAGAGTCAATAATCTAGTTCACATCGCTATGTGATTAACACTCAAGGTCACATCCCCATGTGACTAACACCCAAAGAGTTTACTAGAGTCAATAATCTAGTTCACATTACCATGTGATTAACACTCAATGAGTTCTGGGTTTGATCATGTTATGCTTGTGAGAGATGTTATAGTCAACGGGTCTGAACCTTTCAGATCCGTGTTTGCTTTGCAAATCTCTATGTCATCTAGCAGATGCAGCTACCACGCTCTATTTGGAGCTACTCCAAATAACTGTTCAACTATACGAATCCGGTTTACTACTCAGAATCATCCAGATTAGTGTCAAAATTGCATCGGCGTAACCCTTTACGACGAACTCTTTTACCACCTCCATAATCGAGAAAATTCCTTAGTCCATTAGTTACTAAGGATAAGTTTGACCGCTATCATGTGATCCATTCCTGGATCACTCTTGTACCCCTTGACTGACTCATGGCAAGGCACACTTCAGGTGCGGTACACAGCATAGCATACTGTAGAGCCTACGTCTAAAGCATAGGGGACGACCTTCGTCCTTTCTCTCTCTTCTGCCGTGGTCAGGTCTTGAGTCTTACTCAACACTCATACCTTATAACACAGCCAAGAACTCCTTCTTTGCCGATCTATTTTTGAACTCCTTCAAAATCTTGTCATGGTATGTGTTCGTTTGAAAGTGCTATTAAGCGATTTTTGATCTATCTTTATAGATCTTGATGCTCAATGTTCAAGTAGCTTAATCCAGGTTTTCCATTGAAAAACACTTTTCAAACAACCCTATATGCTTTCCAGAAATTCTACATCATTTCCGATCAACAATATGTCAACAAATATACTCATCAGAAATTCTATAGTGCTCCCACTCACTTCTTTGGAAATACAAGTTTCTCATAAACTTTGTATAAACCCAAAATCTTTGATCATCATCAAAGCGTATATTCCAACTCCGAGATGCTTACTCCAGTCCTTAGAAGGATTGCTGGAGCTTTGCATACTTGTTAGCATCTTTCAGGATTGTTAAAACCTTCTTGTTGTATCACATACAACCTTTCCTCAAGAAAATCATGAGGAAACAATGTTTTGACATCCTATCTGCAAGATTTCATAAATAATGCAGTGACTGCTAACATAATTACAACAGACTCTTAGCATCGCTACGAGTGAGAAAGTCTCATCGTAATCAACTCCTTGAACTTGTCGGGAAACATCTTAACGACAAGTCGAGCTTTCTTAATGGTGGCATTTACCATCATTGTCCGTCTTCCTTTTAAAATCCATCTGCACCCAACAGCCTCACGACCATCAAGTAGTTCTTTCAAAGTCTATACTTTGTTTTATACATGGATCCTCTCTCGGATTTTATGGCCTTGAGCCAATTTTCGGAATCCGGGCCCACCATCGCTTCTCCATAGCTCGTAGGTTCATTGTTGTCTAGCAACATGACCTCCAAGATAGGATTACGTACCACTCTGAAGTAGTACGCATCCTTGTCATCCTACGAGGTTTGGTAGTGACTTGATCCGAAGTCTCATGATCACTATCATAAGCTTCCACTTCAATTGGTGTAGGTGCCACAGGAACAACTCTTTGTGCCCTGCTATACACTAGTTGAAGTGACGGTTCAATAACCTCATCAAGTCTCCACCATCCTCCCTCTCAATTCTTTCGAGAGAAACTTTTTCTCGAGAAAGGACCCGATTCTAGAAACAATCCCTATTGCTTTCGGATCTGAGACGGGAGGTATACCCAACTGTTTTGGGTATTCTATGAAGATGCATTCATCCGCTTTGGGTTCGAGCTTATCAGCCTGAAACCTTTTCACATAAACATCGTAGCCCCAAACTTTTAAGAAACGACAGCTTAGGTTTCTCTAAACCATATGGTGTCGTCTCAATGGAATTGTGTGGTGCCCTATTTAAAGTGAAGGCGGTTGTCTCTAATGCCTAACCCATAAACGATAGTGGTAATTCGATAAGAAACATCATGGTATGTACCATATCCAATTAGGGTGCAGTTATGATGTTCGGACACACCATCACACTATGGTGTTCCAGGCGGTATTAGTTGTGAAACAATTTTCACAATGTCTTAATTGTGTGCCAACCTCGTAACTCAGATATTCATCTCTATGATCATATCATAGACATTTTATCATCTTGTCACGACTATCTTCAACTTCACTCTGAAATTACTTGAACCTTTCAATAATTCAGACTTGTGTTTCATCAAGTAAATATACTCATCATCTACTCAAATCATCTATGAAGTAAGAACATAACGATATCCACTGCGTGCCTCAGCACTCATTGGACTGCACACATCAAAATGTATTACTTCCAACAAGTTGCTTTCTTGTTCCATCTTACTGAAAACGAGGCCTTTCAGCCATCTTGCCCATGTGGTGTGATTTGCATGTCTCAAGTGATTCAAAATTAGGTGAGTCCAAACGATCCATCTGTATGGAGTTTCTTCATGCATATCCACCAACAGACATGGTTCGCATGTCTCAATCTTTTCAAAAACGAGTGAGTCCAAAGATCCATCAACATGGAGCTTCTTCATGCGTTTTATACCAACATGACTCAAATTGCAGTGCCACAAGTATGTGGTACTATCATTACTATCTTATATCTTTTGGCATGAACATGTGTATCACTATGATCGAGATTCAATAAACCATTTATTTTAGGTGCAAGGCCGTTGAAGGTATTATTCAAATAAACAGAGTAACCATTATTCTCCTTAAATGAATAACCGTATTTGCGATAAACATAATCCAATCATGTCTATGCTCAACGCAAACACCAAATAACAATTATTTAGGTTTAACACTAATCTCGATGGTAGAGGGAGCAGGCGATGTTTGATCACATCAACCTTGGAAACACTTCCAACATATATCGTCATCTCACCTTTAGCTAGTCTCCTTTTTCCATAGCTTTTTATTTCGAGTTACTAACACTTAGCAACCGAACCGGTATCTTAATACCCTGGTGCTACTAGGAGTACTAGTAAAGTACACATTTAATACAATGTATATCCTATATACTTCTGTCAACCTTGCCAGCCTTCTCATCTACCAAGTATCTAGGGTAGTTCTGCTTCAGTGACTATTCCCCTCATTACAGATGCACTTAGTCTCGGGTTTTGGGTTCAACCTTGGGTTTCTTCACTAGAACAGCAACTGATTTGCCGTTTCATGAAGTATCCCTTCTTGTCCTTGCCCTTCTTGAAACTAGTGGTTTTACTAACCATCAACAATTGATGCTCCCACTTGATTTCTACTTTCGCGGTGTCAAACATCGCGAATTGCTCAAGGATCATCATGTCTATCCCTGATATGTTATAGTTCATCACGAAGCTCTAATAGCTTGGTGGCAGTGACTATGGAGAACCATCACTTTCTCATCTGGAAGATTAACTCCCACTCGATTCAAGTGATTGTAGTACTCAGACGATCTGAGCACCTGCTCAATGATTGAGCTTTTCTCCCTTAGTTTGCAGGCTAAGAAACTTGTCGGAGGTCTTACACCTCTTGACGTGGGCACGAGCCTGAAATCCCAATTTCAGCCCTTGGAACATCTCATATGTTCTGCGATGTTTCAGAGAACATCTTTGGTGCCTCAATTCTAAACCATTTAGCATTACGCACTGAACTATCATGTAGTCATCAAAACGTGTATGTCAGATGTTCGCAACATCCACAACCGACGCTCGAGGTTCAGCACACCGAGCGGTGCATTAAGGACATAAGCCTTCTGTGCAGCAATGAGGACAATCCTCAGAATACGGACCCAGTCTGCATAATTGCTAGTGTCAACTTTCAACTAAATTTTCTCTAGGAACGTATCTCAAACAGTAGAACTAAAGCGTAAGCTACAACATAATTTGCAAAGATCTTTTGACTATGTTCATGATGATTAAGTTCATCTGATGAACTCCCACTCAAATAGACATCCATCTAGTCATCTAAGTGATACATGATCCGAGTCAACTAGGCCGTGTCCAATCATCACGTGAGACGGACTAGTCATCGTCGGTGAACATCTTCATGTTGATCGTATCTTCTATACAACTCATGTTCGACCTTTTGGTCTTCCGTGTTCCGAGGCCATGTTTGTACATGCTAGGCTCGTCAAGTCAACCTAAGTGTATTGCTTGTGTAAATCTGGCTTACACTCGTTGTATTCGAACGTTAGAATCTATCACACCCGATCATCACGTGGTGCTTCGAAACAACGAACCTTCGCAACGGCGCACAGTTAGGGGGAACACTTTCTCGAAATTATTGTGAGGGATCATCTTATTCAAGCTACCATCGTTCTAAGCAAATAAGATGTAAAACATGATAAACATCACATGCAATCAAATAGTGACATGATATGGCCAATATCATTTTGCTCCTTTTGATCTCCATCTTCGGGGTGCCATGATCATCATCGTCACCGGCATGAGACCATGATCTCCATCATCGTGTCTTCATGAAGTTGTCTCGTCAACTATTACTTCTACTACTACGGCTAACGGTTAGCAATAAAGTAAAGTAATTACATGACGTTTATGTTGACATGCAGGTCATAAATAAATTAAGACAACTCCTATGGCTCCTGCCGATTGTCATACTCATCGACATGCAAGTCGTGATTCCTATTACAAGAACATGATCAATCTCATACATCACATATATCATTCATCACATCCTTTTGGCCACATCACATCACATAGCATACCCTGCAAAAACAAGTTAGACGTCCTCTAATTGTTGTTGCATGTTTTACGTGGCTGCTATGGGTTTCTAGCAAGAACGCTTCTTACCTACGCAAAAGCCACAATGTGATATGCCAATTACTATTTACCCTTCATAAGGACTGAGGGAGTCCTGGATTAGGGGGTGTCCGGATGGCCGGACTATACCTTCAGCCGGACTCCTGGACTATGAAGATACAAGATTGAAGACTTCGTCCCGTGTCCGGATGGGACTTTCCTTGGCGTGGAAGGCAAGCTTGGCGATGCGGATATTTAGATCTCCTACCATTGTAACCGACTTTGTGTAACCCTAACCCTCTCCGTTGTCTATATAAACCGGAGGGTTTTAGTACGTAGGACAAGATACAACAATCATACCATAGGCTAGCTTCTAGGGTTTAGCCTCCTTGATCTCGTGGTAGATCTACTCTTGTACTAGCCATATCATCAATATTAATCAAGCAGGACGTAGGGTTTTACCTCCATCAAGAGGGCCCGAACCTGGGTAAAACATTGTGTCCCTCGTCTCCTGTTACCATCCGCCTAGACGCACAGTTCGGGACCCCCTACCCGAGATCCACCGGTTTTGACACCGACATTGGTGCTTTCATTGAGAGTTCCTCTGTGCCGTCGCAATCAGGAAGGATGCCTCTTCCCGTCTTTAAAGACGGCGCCGTTACTAAGGGAGCTTTGGCTGTCGGCCAAACTCTCCGGCTAGGCGGTTTTCTTATGACCGCCCGTTCGGCTGTTGCGCTGACGATGACCTCTCGGGTCATCAAAAGCAATCTTCACATCAGTTCGGAACTTGCCGAACAGTTAGATCCAATGGAGCTCTCTTCCGTAAACGAGCTCTTGGATCGCATCGCCGCCCTGGGGGTCACTACGGATTACGACCAAGTTGGGCTTAAACCCGATCTAAGAGAGATTAACTCTCCCCAAGTCACCCATCATGTTGCTGTGGTAGAGGCGCAGTGTGGCGACCCTTCATCTATCTTAAGGACTAGCTACGTTCGGATTCCCGATCCCTCCAAGCCGGATACCCGCGGAGGGGAGGATGTAACTCAAGACCTGAACTTAGAATCAGGTAACGGGCTAGATTCATTGGACAACATCCAAGAATCCAAACCTCAGAGTTCGGAAGCCCCTTGGCCTCTGAGTCTCAGATTGGGTGAGGTTTCAGATCTAATTCCACCCACCCACCCGAACATAAGCGATCTATCCCAAATCAGGCATAAGCCCGAAGAAACAGTACATCATTACTGGGCCAGATTCCTCCTGGTTATGAACAGGATAAAGGACTGCCGCGAGGAAGACACAATCTTAATCTTCTGCAATAATTGCATGGACAAGGGAATCCTCAACGCCATAAGTCATCGTGATATTACACGCTTCGCTGACTTGGCGTCCATAGTACAAAAGTACTGTGCAATGGAAAGCGCCTGGAAAACCGAAATAAAATTTTGGGACAATCCGGCCCTGAATAGAAACCTCGTCCGAAATAAAAGGGTGCATCATCGTCAGACACCCGGGTTAAAAACCAAAAAACCAAAACCCTCTACAGGGCATGGAACCGTACTGGAAGGATGGCTTAATGGACCCTGTAAAATTCATAGTACAGAGGACGCCACACCAACTCACAGCCTTAGAGCATGTTGGATACTCCAGCAGGTGGCCAAAATTGGCGAAGACCTCCTAACCCCGGTGGCCGCAGAAAACCACCCCAGGGACACCAGCACAGTCTTAACTGTCTTCGAGACTTTCGCATCAAATAATATGCGAAAAAGAACACTCAGCAGCCTTGCCGAAGTTTACCAAGTAGCAACATTAAACCCATGGAGTGACACGGCTATTACTTTTAACGCCAGTGATGAACCTAAATTCCGAACAGCTCAAGCACCAGCCGCATTGGTCCTTAGTCCAATAGTGGACGGCTTTCGCCTCACCAAGGTACTCATGGACGGAGGCAGCGGATTGAACCTCATTTATGAGGAAACCCTTCAAAAAATGGAAATAGACTGGAACCGCATCGAGCGAAGCAGCACAACCTTTAAAGGAATAATCCCCAGTCGGGAAGCGCGTTGTACAGGAAAAATCACACTAGATGTGGTGTTCGGCACGCCGGATAATTACAGGTCTGAAGAGGTCTCGTTCCAGGTGGCCCTATTCAGTAGCGGATACCACGCTCTGCTAGGGCGGGAAGCGTTTACAATCTTCCAAGCAATACCCCATTACAGGTACATGAAGCTCAAGATGCCCGGGATGAACGGAATTATTACTCTTGCTAGTGATCCGGACATAGCGCTCCGCGCCGAAAACAAGACAGCCACATTGGCCCTTGAGGCACTATCCGAAGCCCTAGCGGCTGAGGAACTGACTACGCTGCGCTCCACGGTAAACAGGGACGATGTGATACTCGACAAAAGATCCAAGTCCACCTCGTTTAAACCAGCGGACGAAATAGTCAAATTCCAGGTCCATCCAACAGACCCCAATAAAACAGCTTCCATCGGGGCACAATTAAACCCTAATGTAGACGCCGCACTGCGAGAATTCCTACGTGAAAATTGGGACATCTTCGCCTGGCACCCCTCAGACATGCCAGGAATCCCACGCAGGCTGGCCGAACACAGCTTAAATATCCTAAAAGGATTCAAACCCGTCAAACAAGCTCTTCGGCGTTTTTTCTGAACCTAAGAGACAGGCCATGGGAGAGGAGCTAGCCAAGCTACTGGAGGCCGGATTCATCAGGGATATAAAACATCCGGACTGGCTAGCAAACTTAGTGATGGTACCAAAGAAGGACAAATCATGGCGCCTGTGTGTTGATTTTAAAGACCTTAACAAGGCTTGCCCAAAGGATCCCTTCCCCCTCCCCCGCATCGATCAAATTATCAACGCCACCACAGGACACGATTCGTTGTGTTTCCTCGATGCATACTCCGGCTACCATCAAATCAAGATGGCAGAGTCAGACCAAGCCGCAACAGCATTCATCACACCATACGGCCCATTCTGCTTCAACACAATGCCCTTCGGGCTCAAAAACGCCGGCGCAACATATCAGCGCATGATTCCGACATGTCTGGCAAACCAGATCGGCAAAACAGTGGAGGCATACGTGGATGATGTGGTCATCAAAACAAGACATGTTGAATCTCTAGTAGACAACTTGAGGCTTACATTTGATAACCTCCGAACATATGACATCAAGCTCAACCCGGAAAAATGCGTTTTCGGTGTTCCAGCCGGAAAGCTCTTGGGCTTCATTGTATCTGGTAGAGGAATCGAAACAAATCCAGCCAAGATCCGAGCTTTGTCACAATTGGATATCCAAAAGGACCTCAAACAAATACAAAAATTAAATGGATGTGTGGCGGCTCTAAGCCGCTTCATCTCCCGCTTGGGAGAAAAGGCACTACCCCTCTATCGCCTCCTTCGGCGCACCGAACACTTCGAGTGAACGGATGCCGCCACGGCCGGACTCGACGAAATAAAAGCCATATTGGCAACAAACCCAGTCCTGGCCGCGCCAGACATCGGCGAACCAATGCTATTGTACATTGCAGCAACCCACCAGGTTGTCAGCGCAGTGCTCGTCGTCGAGCGGGAAACGGACGGACACAAATTCCCCCTTCAAAAGCCGGTCTACTACGTGTCCACTGTCCTCACTCCATGCAAATCACGGTACCCGCATTATCAAAAGATTGCATACGCGGTATTCATGGCATCCCGGAAGCTACGACACGACTTTCAAGAGTGTTCGATAACAGTAGCCTCGGAAGTACCACTCAACGATATTATAAACAACCGCGACGCAACGGGCCGGATTGCAAAATGGGCCATTGAGCTCCTCCCGTTCGACATAACTTATAAGCCATGGCGAGCTATTAAGTCGCAAGTTTTGGCCGACTTCGTCGCAGAATGGACGGAGGCTGAACTCCCTAAAGAGTACGGCACATATTCAAACTGGATCATGCATTTCGACGGCTCCAAAATGTTGGCCGGACTAGGGGCTGGCGTCGTCTTGACGTCCCCCACAGGAGACGCAGTTCAATATGTACTCCAGATTATGTACACAGACTCCAACAATGCAGCCGAATATGAGGCCCTTTTACATGGTCTTCGGATGGCAGTATCCATGGGCATTCAACGCCTAGAGGTGCGCGGGGATTCGAACCTCGCGATATCCCAAATAAATGAAGACTTCAATGCCAAGGATCCAAAAATGGCAGCTTACCGCAACTCCGTCTTAAAAATGTCAGCTCGGTTCGAGGGACTCGAATTTCACCATATAGCCCGGGAAAACAATCAAGCGCCAGACGTCCTGGCACGCATCGGCGCAAAACGTGATGCAGTCCCCCCAACATCTTCTTGGAAAGGCTGTTCAAGCCATCCGTAGTATGGGAAGGGGAACCTGGCAATAACAGCCCGGACCCAACCGCACTATCCGACACCGAACAATCTGACATAATCGGAGGCTCTGCCAATGAGATTACAACTTCAGCCCACGTAATAATGGCCGTCATCGCCCTGTGGACAGAACCATTCCTAGCCTACCTTACTAGGCAGGAACTCCCAGAGGACCAAAACGAGGCACGCCGCATAGTGCGGCGATCTAAAGCCTATAAAGTCCATGAGGGAGAACTTTATAAGAAAAGCACTACCGGAGTCCTTCAAAGGTGCATCCCCGAAGAGGAAGGGCGGAATTTGCTGGCTGAAATTCACCGGACTCGGTGGTCATCACACTGTAGCTCGGTCCCTTGTAAGCAAGGCTTTCCGTACAGGCTTTTATTGGCCGACGGCCCGGGCAGACGCTCAGGACTTGGTCCAACGATGCGTCGGTTGCCAGCTTTTTGCAAACCAAAGCCATATTCCACCCACCGCCCTTCAAACTATCCCCATCACTTGGCCTTTCGCGGTCTGGGGGCTTGACATGGTCGGACCCCTTAAAGGTGGAACCCACAAGAAAAAATACTTACTGGTCATGGTGGATAAGTTCACCAAATGGATAGAAGCCAAGCCTGTTAAAACGGCCGAATCCGGACCGGTGATAGACTTTATATCTGGGGTCGTACACCGTTACGGTGTCCCCCACAGCATCATTACTGATAACGGCACGAATTTTACGGACGACGAGGTAAAACTCTGGTGCAAAAACTTGGGCATCAAGCTCGATTATGCTTCCGTCTATCACCCACAAACTAACGGACAGGTCGAACATGCAAATGGTCTTATCATGAGCGGCATAAAACCCAGATTAGTGCGGTCCCTCAAGGAATCTAACACGCACTGGGTAGAGGAGCTCGACTCCATACTCTGGGGGCTGCGGACCACGCCGAATCGCACCACCGGATACACACCATTCTTCATGGTGTACGGCGCAGAGGCAGTTTTGCCTTGCGACATAATTCATGACTCACCTCAAGTGCGCATGTACAAAGAAAGAGAAGCCGAGCTCGATCGGCAGGACAGTTTGTACGCTTTGGAGGAGGAGCGTGACGTGGCAAAAGCCTGTTCCGCATTCTATCAACAGCAGGCTCGAAGATATCAAAGCAGAGAAGTACGGGCCAAAAATTACAATGTTGGCGAACTAGTTCTACGCCTGCCGGACAAGAAAAAGGACAAACTCAAGCCCAAGTGGGAAGGTCCCTTCATAATTGACCAAGTCCTGACTGGTGGAGCGTACCGCCTGCGAGATGCATCGGATAACCGACTCGAGCCGAACCCATGGAACGCAGCCCGTCTCCGAAGATTCTATGCCTAGCGCCGGACTCTGTGTTCGTCTCGTTCCTCTGTCCATTTTTTACATTTTCGATCTTACATTTCTCTCCTTTCCCCCTTTTTTCTCTCTTATAGCCCTTAAAGGCTCATCAAGTGACGCGCTACCCGCGCTCACTAAACCTGGGGGCTTCTTTAAACAGAAGCTTATTTATACGGGCTTCCTGCCCAACACATGTGTCAAACTTCCGCATGTACCTTTTATTCACCATTATATGCATCGATATGACTTAAGTTTTGGCCAAGCTGGGTTGCCTGGCTCCTATGCTTACCCCTACATTCCCGATTGTTTGGCTAGGTGGTAAAGGGAGCACCTCTGCGATTGTTACTGCCGGGTCAGCCGGATGTGTACCTCAGACTGGGTGAAGTCGAAAGCTAGCATTCTTAAGGGAATATTCGGTCGATGAACTAAAGATGATCTTTTTACTTATTTATTCATATGCCCCCAGATGTTTTTCCTATGTCCCTTTTCGCAGTCCGAACATGCACTTTAGGGCAATGCCTCCCAGGGAAAGGAACCCCTAACGGAACTATTCTCCCTGGAAGATGTTTCTTACTAACCATGTAATATAACATAACTAGTTGGGCACTTGTCTGTTCAAGCACTAATGACCCGTACGCCTGGTCTCCATGCATACCCCGGTTCTTATATAACCATAGGGGTATTTGGACACACTCCGGACCGTCAGGTCCCGAGGTCGAAGCGAAAAGGTCGGCCATGACAAACGATCTACAATCCGGCTAGAAGGCATTATACATGTCAATTCAAATTACATAGTCATTACGACTGATTGCATTCCTCTTCAATACCATCTAATAGGCTGTCTGGCTTACAGTCCTGCTGGGAATACTTTGCGGCCAATTCTACTTGGTCGTATACTAAGCTTACAGGGATCTCCTTCCCGTCAGGCCCCACCGGTCCGACCTCGGCCATGTGGTTTGGGTCAGCCCTCGTGTACCGCGTCTTCACCATGGCCCAGGCCTCCCTGGCGCCTTGACGGTAGGCCGATATCTTCCACAATCAGAGGCGCCGCCGCGCTCCCTTTAGCTGCTCTGCAAGCTCTCCGAGTCCTTCGGGCATGGAAATGGATGGCCACAAGGCCTGGGCGACGCCCTGCATCACCTGTCGAACTCGCCCGTGCAGTTGCGAGAGCTTGGGAAGGAGGTCACCCGTAGAACCAGGCATCTCCTCTGCAGGACGACCTGTTAGCATACCTACAGACATTGCTCTGTTATTAGACTTCCTCGCCGAACTCTTTTTTTTCCAAAGGTTCGTTCAAGCACTTACTAAATATGCCGCGTCGAAGCCGTTGATTCTCCTTAACGGAGTCCGACAGCTGGGCACGAACATCTTTCAGTTCAACGCCCAGCTTGGTGTTGGCATCCTGGAGGTCATTCTTCTCCCGCCTCACCTTTGTTAGCACGCTCTCACCAGCCTCTAGCTGGCGTAGAAGTTGTTGCTTTTCCGGATCTAGTCCGGTGCCATCTGCAATTTCATTTGTCAGATTCGCACATACGCCGCATTTCACACAATACTTATCTTTTTGAAGCATATATTACCAGAGGGGGTCTCCTTGGGCTCCCCTGTTGCGGCTAGTGCGGCCTGAAGTTGGGCCTTGCACTCTTTTAGCTCCTGGGACAGTTGGGTATTCTTCTCTGAAAGAACCTGCATATTACATGATCCTTAAATCAGTTATTCTAACTGTTTCAAGTCTCGGGGGCTACTGATATATATAACCATTAAAATTTCTCACCCGTATGTCTTTTACATATTGCTCTGTGGCTCTGGCTAGACCATCTTGAGCGGCACGGAGATACGCATCTCCTGAATTGAAGGCGTCCAATGTCTCTTGGGAGAAACAAGCGTCGCGAAGAACTGTCCGGCGACGCCTGTGGTTCATGGCACTCTCCACCTCGGAATTTGTCGCGGACAGCCTGTCTGCATCCTCTGTCGGAGGAGCATCCGGTGCGCGCCTCGTGTTCGCCTCCGCCTCCGGACCGGACTGTGGAGCTTGGCTGGTGGAGGCGCGATTGGCAGCCTCTCCGAATATAGTCCGGCGAGGTCTCTTTGTCCTGAACAGAGCACGAGTATTAATATGCCTTGAAGGAATAACACCTGGGAATAAGAAGGTGTGCTATACCTTTGCGCCGGCGCCTCAGTCCGGACTACATTTCTTTTTACCCCACGGGGCCCCGCAGCCCCTCGTTGGCTGGTCGCCGCAGGCTCGGCCTCCCGCCTCAGGAACCTCCCCTGCAAAACACGGTTGTTGTCAGGAAACTGAAAACACGCAAGGGCAGATCCCCTTTCGAGGTGATGGGACTCCGGTCTCAGTTACCTGGGAGGCCGGGAGTAGCCCTGGGTCGTCGGGCGTAATGGCCACCAAGGTATTGTCCTTGCTCAGCTGATAAAACACCCCGTCAATCAGCTCCACGGATAAGTCCAGATCCTCTTCGGAGGCCGGATCGAGGGACCGTTCTGGATCCTCGGGCTGCGGCGGAGGGTTGTTTATTTCCTTTACTTCCTGGCGTAGTTCCTGCGTTGAAGTCGTTAGACTATATAATTAATAATGGACGGATGGACAGGTAAAATTGCCCACTCACCCAACTCGGGGGATTGTACATAGAAAATCCACCCTGAGGGTTGACGCGGAGGAATCCCTCTTCTTCTCCCTTGTACAAAGCGGACAAGATCTTTATCAGAGCGGCAGCCAAGTCCGGCCCCTTACGGCCATGACGGGTGGTGTCATCCTCCCTGTTGAAGTCCCACATGGGGTGGGCTCTATACTGAAGCGGATGTACCCCCCGCATGATGCATACGGCCATGACTTTGATCATGGTTAGTCCGGAATGAGCCAATAGTCTTATCCGGCCCATCAGGTAAAGGACATCCCTGTCACTTTCTCTCTGAGAGCTCCATGGACGCCAGCTTAGGCGTTTCTTCAGGGGAGCACTGTTGAATTCAGGGAGGCCGATCCGAACAGGATCCGGCAGTGGGACATCCTCTATATAGAACCATTCCAAAGGCCAGTCCTCGGACGCCTTCTTTGGGGTTCCGGATAGATATCCGGTCCCGGCGATGCGCCACACTTCAGCTCCGCCCACTTGATATATTGACCCCTCCTGAGAATGGGGCACCGGGCAGAATAGCCTCTTCCACAGCGCGAAATGAGCCTCAACACCCAAAAACAGCTCGCAAAGGGCAACGAAGCCCGCGATATGCAATATAGAGGCGGGCGTGAGGTTGTGCAGCTGGAGGCCATAGAACTCCAGAAGCCCCTGGAGGAACGGATGAATTGGAAATCCAAGTCCTCTTATTAGATAAGGGACGAGGCCTACCCGCTCTCCTTTGGAGGGATTGGGGGCGCTCTCCGCTTGCTCTCCGCCATTATAGGTGGCAAGTCCGGCTCGGACCGGGACCATATAGGCCGGAGGGAGGAATCCCTTGGTCTGAAGCGATACTAGCTCCCTATGCGGGATAGAGCACCTCTCCCAGTCTCCAGGCTTAGGACTGGAAGGGCGAGAAGAGGAGTTGCGACGGCTGGCCATGGTGGAATGGATCTTTGCTGGGTGCGCTCTGATGACTACTCGCGGAGGGGAGAAGGTGCGGTTTGGATCTAAATCCCCATCTCTTTAAATAGGCGGCTCACTTACGCGGCTACGGGTGTGAATGTAAAAACACCTGGACTTTTCGTATTCGCTTGACACGTGGAAGGCAGCCATTATTGGGCGTAGAAGCCAAGGAGCGCTACATTTACAAAAAAACAGGACATTATTCAACAGGTACACGGAATCTGGAGGGGAACCCACCTTGCAATGCCGAAGACAATCTGCGCGCCGGACTCATCGTCATTGAAGCCTGGTTCGGGGGCTACTGAGGGAGTCCTGGATTAGGGGGTGTCCGGATGGCCGGACTATACCTTCAGCCGGACTCCTGGACTATGAAGATACAAGATTGAAGACTTCGTCCCGTGTCCGGATGGGACTTTCCTTGGCGTGGAAGGCAAGCTTGGCGATGCGGATATTTAGATCTCCTACCATTGTAACCGACTTTGTGTAACCCTAACCCTCTCCGGTGTCTATATAAACCGGAGGGTTTTAGTCCGTAGGACAAGATACAACAATCATACCATAGGCTAGCTTCTAGGGTTTAGCCTCCTTGATCTCGTGGTAGATCTACTCTTGTACTACCCATATCATCAATATTAATCAAGCAGGACGTAGGGTTTTACCTCCATCAAGAGGACCCGAACCTGGGTAAAACATTGTGTCCCTCGTCTCCTGTTACCATCCGCCTAGACGCACAGTTCGGGACCCCCTACCCGAGATCCGCCGGTTTTAACACCGACAAGGACCCTTTTCATCGAATCCGATCCGACTAAAGTGGGAGAGACAGACACCCGCTAGCCACCTTATGCAACTAGTGCATGTCAGTCGGTGGAACCTGTCTCATGTAAGAGTACGTGTAAGGTCGGTCCGGGCCGCTTCATCCCGCGATGCCGCCGAATCAAGATAAAACTAGTAACGGCAAGTAAATTGACAATATCGACGCCCACAACAAACTTGTGTTCTACTCGTGCATAGAAACTACGCATAAACCTGGCTCATGATGCCACTGTTGGGGAACGTAGCAGAATTTTAAAATTTTCCTAGTGTCACCAAGATTAATCTATGGAGTCTTCTAGCAACGAGAGGGAGAGGAGTGCATCTACATACCCTTGTAGATCGCGAGCGGAAGCGTTCAAGAGAACGGGGTTGATGGAGTCGTACTCGTTGTGATCCAAATCACCGATGATCCTAGCGCCGGACGGACGGCACCTCCGCGTTCAACACACGTACGGAGCGAGGACGTCTCCCGCGCCTTGATCCAGCAAGGAGGAGGGAGAGGTTGAGGAAGAAAGCTCCAACAGCAGCACGACGGCGTGGTGGTGGTGGAGCAGCAGTACTCCGGCAGGGCTTCTCCAAGCTCTTAACGGAGGAGGAGAGGTGTTGGGGAGGGGAGGGGCTGCGCCTTGGGAAGGGGTGCGGCTCCCATGTGCCTCCCCACTATATATAGGGGTGGAGGGGGCTGGTTTCTTGCCCTCCAAGTCCATTGGGGCGTTGGCAAAGGTGGGGGAAAGAAATCCCATCATTTCCCTTCCCCACCAATTGTTATCCACCCTCTTTAGGGATCTTGATCTTATCCCTTCGGGATATGATCTTATTCCTTCTAAGGGGGATCTTGGTGCGCCTTGACCAGGGCTGTGGGGCCTTGCCTCCACTACCCACGTTCATGTGGGTCCCCCCATGCAGGTGGGCCCCACTCCGGAACCTTCTAGAACCTTCCCGGTACAATACGGAAAAATCCCGAACATTTTCCGGTGGCCAAAAATAGGACTTCCCATATATAAATCTTTACCTCCGGACCATTCCGGAACTCCTCGTGACGTCCGGGATCTCATCCGGGACTCCGAACAACTTTCGGGTTACCGCATACTAATATCTCTACAACCGTAGCGTCACCGAACCTTAAGTGTGTAGACCCTACGGGTTCGGGAGACACGCAGACATGACCGAGACGACTCTCCGGTCAATAACCAACAGCGGGATCTGGATACCCATGTTGGCTCCCACATGTTCCACGATGATCTCATCGGATGAACCATGATGTCGAGGATTCAATCAATCCCGTATTCAATTCCCTTTGTCCAGCGGTATTGTACTTGCCCGAGATTCGATCGTCGGTATCCCAATACCTTGTTCAATCTCGTTACCGGCAAGTCTCTTTACTCGTTCCGTAACACATCATCCCATGATCAACTCCTTGATCACATTGTGCACATTATGATGATGTCCTACCGAGTGGGCCCAGAGATACCTCTCCGTCACACGGAGTGACAAATCCCAGTCTCGATTCGTGCCAACCCAACAGACACTTTCGGAGATACCCGTAGTGCACCTTTATAGCCACCCAGTTACGTTGTGACGTTTGGCACACCCAAAGCATTCCTACGGTATCCGGGAGTTGCACAATCTCATGGTCTAAGGAAATGATACTTGACATTAAAAAAGCTTTAGCAAACGAACTACACGATCTTGTGCTAGGCTTAGGATTGGGTCTTGTCCATCACATCATTCTCCTAATGATGTGATCCCATTATCAATGACAACCAATGTCCATGGTCAGGAAACCGTAACCATCTATTGATCAACGAGCTAGTCAACTAGAGGCTTACTAGGGACATGGTGTTGTCTATGTATCCACACATGTATCTGAGTTTCCTATCAATACAATTCTAGCATGGGTAATAAACGATTATCATGAACAAGGAAATATAATAATAACTAATTTATTATTGCCTCTAGGGCATATTTCCAACAGGCAACACATCATTGGATAATAATATGAAGCATAAAGCACCATGTTCAAGTAGAGGGTACAACGGGTTGCAGGAGAGTGGACCGATGTAGATAGATGGGGAAGGTGATGAATATGTTGGTGAAGATGACGGCGGTGTTGGTGAAGATTGCGGTGACGATGATGGCCCCGGCGGCGTTCCGGCGCCACTGGAAGCAAGGGGGAGAGAGCCCCCCCCCCTCCTTCTCCTTCTTCCGTGGCCTTCTCCCTAGGTGGGAGAAGGGTTCTCCCTTTGGTCCTTGGTCTCCATGGCATGGGAGGGGCGAGAGCCCCTCCGAGATTGGATCTGTCTCTCTGTCTCACTCTGTATTTGTTCCAGATTCTGTCCTTTCACCATTTCTTAAATTCCCAGAGATCCGTAACTCCGACTGGGCTGAATTTTGGACGCGATCTCTATCCGGATATTAGCTTTCTTGCGGCGAAAGAAGGGCACCAACCTCCTTACGGGGTGGCCACGAGTGCCCAGGGCACGCCTGACCCCCTGGGGCGCGCCCCCCTGCCTCATGGCCCCCTCGGGCATCTTCTCGCGTTGATTCTTCTTCCCAAAATTCATAAACATTCCAAAAAAATCTCCGTCAGTTTTTATCCCGTTTGAACCCCGTTTGATATGGATTTTCTGCGAAACAAAAAACATGCAACACACAGGAACTGGCACTGGGCACTGGATCAATATGTTAGTCCCAAAAATAGTGTAAAAAGTTGCCAAAAGTATATGAAAGTTGTAGAATATTGGCATGGAACAATAAAAAATTATAGATACGGCGGAGACGTATCAGCAGACGTCAAAGGACCACAAAGCTGACGGCAAAACTCTTTGCCATCAGCCGCTGACGGCAAACGTGTCCAGCACTGTAAACACTGGCAAAGAGTTTCTTTGTCGTCTGTTTTGTGACAGCGGACGACAAAGACCCTTTGCCATCGGTGACAGACGACAAAGAACCAACGTCAGCCACGTTAGGTGGCTAACGACATGCTTTGCCGTCAGCCAGCAGACGGCAAAACGTGCTTCGACACGTCACCACGTACACATCACCACGTACACGTCACCCACGTACCCGTCACCCACGTACCCGGTGTGACGTCCGGTCAAACCGTCGCACGTCGCCCCGGGGAAAGCGCGTCGTGGGAAAGTGCATCGTCTGCCACCCCGACGCCCTGTCCCGTTGATGGCCACCTCAACTTCCACCCCCGTCGTCCCGTCCCGTCCCGAGGCGCCGGCATTAATGAGAAGTGATGCCGGCTACCGGCCCGGCCGCCCACCTCCCGTCGCCCGGACGGCTATAAGAACCCGCCCCGCCGCCGCCCCCCC